>NC_085857.1:59089862-59136715 GCF_034702125.1 Engraulis encrasicolus
TGTGTGTGTGTGTGTGTGTGTGTGTGTGTGTGTGTGTGTGTGTGTGTGTGTGTGTGTGTGTGTGTGTGTGTGTGTGATACCTTGCTGGTGTGTGGGTGCCACCATGACCATTTGAGGGGCCGGCTGGGGAGTTGCCATGACAACCGTGGTTTGCGGGGCAGGGCTAGCGGTTGGGTAGGGGGCGTGGCTAGCGGCCGGGAAGCTGGAATACTGGGCACTAGGATACTGGCCGGTAGGATACAGTGGCGCCGGGGCTGGAGGTCCGGCAGGGTATTGGGGAGCAGGAGGGGTGTAGGCGGGAGGAGGGACCTTGTCTTTTCCCATTCTGCTGTGAAGAGACACACACACACACACACACACACACACACACACACACACACACACACACACACACACACACACACACACACACACACACACACACACTAATGTTAGTTTGCCCGATAGCAGGGGGGATACAGGGGGGCGGGGCCAGGAGGGCCGGTGTTCTAGAAAACTATCCTACATAGCCCCCTGCGCATGTGCAGAGCATGAAACATCATTTACTGGAATTTTATCCTACATCAGCTGTGGGCAGTACTAGCGGATGAACGGAGTACTTTCGTTGAAAATAAAACACAAATTTTGAATGAGGAATGCACGCAATTGTATTTCTATGTTACCTCCCAACATTTTGGTTAAACAATGCACAAATACGAGACGAAATAGGTCAGTAGCCTCGGCATCTGTAGACATCTTTGCTTTCTATTTTTTCTATTGAGAATATATTCACATAGTTTAGTGGAACAAGATAGTTTATTCTTAGGTCCACATGTAGGGGGCAGAGTAGGCTTTACAACGGCTGTTTTCCCCCCAGAGCAAGCATATCTGTCGTTTCAGGACGTCATCAGGACGTCCTACATTAATATGTTGGCTCGAAGCATATTCTGGTGTTTTTGTTTGGGTTGTAGGTCTAATTGTATGAGTTGTTGGATGTTGCTGAAGCATGTAAGAAGAAGGACATTTTCGGAAAAATCAGGATAAGTTGTTGAACAGACATGTCTGACGTATATGGCTTTGGCAATGTAGGACCGTTCATCAGACATGTCTGACAGAACATCCTACGGTAGGGTAAAATTACAATGTAGGACCAGCAGATTATTGAGACGTTTGGACATGTCTTAAAAATGTGAAAAAAAAGAGTAAACACGAAAAAATGTAGGCCTAAATTGCAATACGCATCACTGTATGTATCTATGTATCAGGATGCACATGTATTGCTATATACAGTCCCAGGAAAAAGTTTGTACACCCTTTGAAATTTCTTACATTTCTGTCAAAATTGGTCATAAAGCATGGTCTGATCTTCCCGGAAATCACAAGAAGGAACAACCAGAGTCTGCTCTAACTAATTCAACCCAGACATTTACAAGTTTACATATTTTCATTGGCCATAAGATGTAAACATTCACAGGACAGAAAGGCATAAGTAAGTACACCCTTGCATTCAATAGGTTTTAACCCTCAGTCGCAATAACCTTAACCAGATGTGTCCTGTAGTTGCAGATCAGATTAACAAAGCAATCTGGATGCATCCTGTCTCCCTCTACTTTACAAAACTGCCCCTCTTCAGCAAGGCTTCTAGGATGTCTGGAGTGAACAGCTTTCTTGACTTCATGCCATATCATCTCAAAAGTTCTTTGTCAGAGCTTTGACTGTGCTATTCCAGGATGTGTATTCCGTTGTTATGATGCAATTCTAAAGTCAACTTGCTTCTAAAACATGGGTTGTTGTCCCATTTCAGCACGCATCTTCTTGTTTGTTTCATCGGTGTGACAGACTACCTCACGTTTTATCTGTAAAATATCTCAATAAACTTCTGAGTTCATTGTTCCACTGATAATAGCAAACTGACAAGGGCCTGAGGCACCAAGGTAGCCGCATATAATGATGCTCCCGCCACCATACTCAAAGGTGGAGATGATGTTTTGGTGAAGGTGTAGTTCTCCAGTTCTCCTCCAAACATGACACAATGTGTTCCCCTGACAAATTCAACTTTGGTTTCAACGTTGGTCTACAGAATATTTAGCACTAATTTTATGAAGCATATACATGCTTTTTCGCAAACCTCAAAGGTGCAGCAATATTTTTTTGGACAGAAACCCCATTAATTTTAGATTGGCAGAATGAACCCCATTTTTAGTTATTCTTGGTTACATCTCCACTTCCGAGTATGGTGGCGGGAGCATCATTATATGCGGCTACCTTGCTGCCTCAGGCCTTTGAAAGTTTGCTATTATCAGTGGAGCAATGAACTCAAGTTTATTGTGATATTTTACAGAAAAAAACGTGAGGAAGTCTGTCACACAGTTGAAGCACATAAGAGGATGGGTGCTGAAATGTGACGACAACCCATACTTTAGAAGCAAATCGACATTAGAATGGCTTCATAACAATGAAATACACATTCTGGAATAGTCCAGTCAAAGCCCTGACTAAAAACAATTGAGATTATATGGCATGAAGTCAATAAAGCTTTGCACTCCAGACATCCCAGAAACCTTGCTGACGAGAAGCAGTTCTCTAAAGAAGAGGGAGACAAGATACATCCAGATTGTTTTGTTAATCTGATATGCAACTACAGGACAAGTCCGGTTGAGGATATCAGTTCAGTTCAGTTCAGTTCAACTTTATTGGTACCCGAAGGTAAACTGGGTTTGCAGTATAAAAGAGAAGATGGCTGTCCTTACATCAGAACCACAAGACACATGACACATAAACATGGAGTCTAAAAAACACATGTAGGCTTCACAAGGAAATAAATAAAAATGTTTGACATTTGACTGAAAAATACACATACAACATATACACGGTGGAGGGGGGGTGGGGGACCATGGCAGAAGTGACACCACACTCCTGGCGCAGCTAAAGTGCAAAGAGCATTTTTACAAATACATTTTTTATTTTATTTTACATCTTGTTTAGCAAAGTAATTGCAGCTGGGACAAAACTGCTTTTGAACCTATTGGTTCTGCAACCAGGAACTACCAGCCTCCGTCCAGAGGGGAGGTACTGGAACTCACTATGCAAAGGGTGTCGGCTATCATCTAGGATAGCCATTGCTATCCGCTGTAGTTGCTTTGCATACAGGGAAGAAGGGTGCAGCTGTGGTTCACCAATCAGTTTACTTGACCACTTAACAATTTGGTATAGGCGGTTCTTGTGTGTAAGGGGGACATTGCCAAACCATGAAGCTAAAGAAAAAGACAAAATTGATTCAATAAAGGAACGATAAAACAAAATCATCATGGACTTATCAACATTAAACTGGCAAAGCTTCCTCAAGCAGTGTAAACGCTGTTTAACTAACTGTGCAACTAACTGAGGGTTAAAACCTATTTAATGCAAGGGTGTACTTACTTATGCCTTGTGTGACAGAGGTCATCTTGCACCTGTTCACCCCCCTCGGGGATCGAACGTTCGACCTCGTCAACTACAACGGTTCGGCAATGGGAGACACAGTACGATACCGCTGGGCCAAGAGACTAGTCTCTCGGCCCAACGGCACGAGACTGTATGAGGCTATCGGAGGGAGGTTTACCAACGTTCCACGCCAACTCTGTGCTAGTTAGCCTCCGTTACACTCTCCCCCTTAAACCTCACTCCCATCCGGGTCACGGCACCACTGTGACGGAGGTCATCTTGCACCTGTTCACCCCCCTCGGGGATCGAACGTGCGACCTCGTCAACTACAACGGTTCGGCAATGGGAGACACAGTACGATACCGCTGGGCCAAGAGACTAGTCTCTCGGCCCAACGGCACGAGACTGTATGAGGCTATCGGAGGGAGGTTTACCAACGTTCCACGCCAACTCTGTGCTAGTTAGCCTCCGTTACACTTGCTGTCCTGTGAATGTTATAGCCTTATGGCCAATAAAAATATGATAACATGTAAATGTTTGTGTGGAATTAGTTAAAGCAGACTCTGATTGTTCCTTCTTGAGATTTCCGGGAAGATCAGACCATGTTTTATGATAAATTTTGACTGAAATGTAAGAAATTTCAAAGGGTGTACAAACTTTTCCCTGGGACTGTATATTATATCGTAATCCTTGTATCAGGATGTGTATTGTAACGTGAGGTGGTTGACAATACCCACCCCCAGTCCATGCATATGTATCCCAACCCTAAACCACGAGGTTTGAATCCAGCCTACATGTAACATGTATCACAGTAAAATGTATCGCTACTCTGATAGGGCAGCTATGGCTTTAATGTCCATGATGACCCGGTTTCGAATCCGGCCTGGATTACATCCCAACCCTACCATATTGACACCAAAGCCTTGCAAAACCAAGAGCTGAGCAAAGTCACCACCACACATACCAATCAGGTCCACTGCTATCCCTTCCCACTAACACCTCCACACTCTACAGGCCTGCAAGACCAGGTCCAAATTACACAACATACTCCACTAAACCAAATTTTCTTATACTTGAAAAATAACTATTATCAATATTGGCAATTGAAAACCAAAACACAAAGCAAGATGCAATGCTATCTGTCCCTAAACAGAGAGTATGCACTTGCAAACTATCTAACTCAAATCAAAGACCCTATCTTGAGAAAAATATTGACGAAATACAGACTCAGTGAACACCGCCTGGCCATTGAAACCGGCCGACATAAAAAAGACTGGCTTCCCAGAGAAGAACGTTTTTGCAGACAATGCACTGACAATATTGTTGAAACCGAGCTTCACTTCCTAACCGAATGCAACAAATTTAAAAATATCCGTGAAATCTTCTTCCAAAAATTTGAGCAGAAAAATTTCACTTCCCTCCCAACCCAGAACAAACTCCCATTTATCATGGGTGAACAAGAACTGAGTTGTTTCTTGTCAGCCCAATACATTTTCACATGCCACCAGCAGAGGGACAATGAGTGATACTGTATATTATATTATAATATACTGTATATTATATGTATTCTTTAAATACCTTATGCTTATATGCTCAAACATTCACTGAAACACACTCAAAGACTGTGGATGGACATACGCGTGCACCCAAGCATGCACACGGAAACACACACAAACAAACTGAGACACGCGTGCACACACACACACACTCTATATGCGCACACACACACTCTATATGCGCGCACACACACACACACACACACACACACACACACACACACACACACACACACACACACACACACACACACACACACACACACACACACACACACACACACACACACACAACGAACACACAAACACACAAATGGTATAATTTTATTATGTCTTACTGTTCCTATTATTGTTGTCTTATATATGTTACAGCTAGGGCCAGAAATATTTGGACAGCAACACAATTCTCATCCTTGTCCACCCTATACCCCACCACAATGAATTTGAAATAGAACAAACAAGATGTGCATTAACTGTAGACTCTTAGCGTTAATATGAGGGTGTTAAAATCCAAATCGCATTAACAGGAAAGAAATAGCAACATGTTTTGTGTGTGGTGCCCACTTTTCAAGGGATCAAAAGTAATTGGACAGTAGGCTGCTCAGCTATTCTCCAGTCAGATGTGTGTTATTCCCTTACTACACCATCACCAAGATGTCAACAAAAGGTCCTAGAGTTCATTTAAAGTGTTTCATTTGCATTTCCATATATTTTTACGGAATCTCCATGAGATCCTAAGTCCACCTGTCACTATCAGTGATGCAAGCCATCATAAGGTTGAAAAAAATCAAAAGAAACCCATTTGAGAGATGGGGAAACATTGAATGTGATCAATTCAAGAGTTCAGAATATTGGAAAAAGGAATTTTCAGAGCAACACCAAATTACCTGGCAGACATGGAAAGCAAATGCTGTGAATGACAGACATTATTCTGTATGTGGTGAACAAAAACCCATCTCCCAGCAGTTGGCCAGATGTAGAACAGTGTCCAAGAGGACGGTGGATACATGTCCAAGGCAACAATCAAGAAAAAGATCAAGAACATTCAGGAACACTTCACCACAGGAAATACAGAGGGTTCACTAAAAGATGTAAATAATTGATTGCATCAGAAATAGCAATACCAGATTCGGCTTTGCCAAACAACGTCTAAAAAAGACTTTATAGGTCTTGAGCTACATCCTTTGGACAGAGGAGACAAAAAATAATCGTGTACAAGAGTAATGGGAAGAGTATGGAGAAGGAAAGGAACTGCTCATGATTCAAAGCATACCACCCAATCAGTGAATCATGGTGGTGGCAGTGTCATGGTATGGGCATGCATATCTGTCAATACGATTTTCCCCTTGTATTTATTGATGATGATGACTACCGACAAAAGCCACAGGATGAATTCTGAAGATTTTCAGGCTATATTATCATGTCATATTAAACCTAATGGTTCTGACCTCATTGGACAATGCTTCACAGTGCAGATGGACAATGACCCAAAGCTTCATGGGAAAGCCACTAAGCCATTTCTACCCCAAAAAAGTGGAATATTATGCAATGGCCCAGTCAATCACCTCACCTGAGTACCATTGAGCAAGAATTTCACTTGCTGGAGGCCAAACTGAAGGGAAAATACCCTAAGAATAAGCAGGAACTGAAGACTGTTGTAATAGAGAGCTCACTATAGCATCACCAGGGATAAAACCCAGTGTCTATTGATGTCTATGGATTGCAAATTACAGGCTGTAACTGACTGAAAAGTATTTGCAACCAAATAATTAAAAATTGAACGTTTGATGTATAAATACTAGACTGTCCAATTACTTTTGGTCCCTTAAAAATTGGGAGGCACTGATAGAAAATGTCATAATTCCCTCACAGTTCACCCGATTTGGACGCAAACACCCTCATATTAAAGCTGAAAGTCTGCTGCTAATGTACATCTCATTTGTTTCATCTCAAATCCATTGAGATGGTGTACAGCGCCAAAAAGATGCAAATTGTGCAGATGTCCAAATATTTATGGCCCTAACTGTATGTACCATGCTTTGGCAATACAAAGTTTCTTTTGTCATACCAATAAAGCACTTTTGAATTGAATTGAATTGAGAGAGAGAGAGAGAGAGAGAGAGAGAGAGAGAGAGAGAGAGAGAGAGAGAGAGAGAGAGAGAGAGAGAGAGAGAGAGAGAGAGAGAGAGAGAGAGAGATATGTAATGAGTACCCAGGTTTGAGTCCAGCCTGGGTCATATCCCAACCCTGCCCCATCTCTCTCACCCACTCTCTTCATTGTCTTATCCATAATATGCCCCATGGCATGAGGTTTGCATCCAGTCTGGGTCATATCCTAACCCTACCCCATCTCTCTCACTTGAATCCTACCTAGGTCAAACACCAAATGGTAAATGGAATGCATTTATATAGCGCCTTTCCGCTCCTTCAAGCAGTCAAAGCACTTTAGATTGTATGCCTCACATTCACCCATTCACACTCTCATTCACACACCGGTGGCAGTGGCTACCATGCAGGGCACCACCCTGCCATCAGGAGCAACTTGGGGTTAGGAATCTTGCGCAAGGACACATCAATGGGGTCAGGCAGAGCAGGGCTCGAACTTGCAACCTTTTGTTTGTCGAATAGACTACAACCTGAGCCACCACTAACCCAAGGGTCCCAATTGGTCAAAAATCGACCCTAATCCATGAAGTTTGAGTGAGTCTGATCTGGGTGAAATACCAACCCTACTCCATGTTGACCCAGGTTTGAGTCTGACGCAGGCCATATACCAACCCTAATCCATCACTCTCTCCCACACACTTCCTGTCTCCCCATTCAACTGTTCTGTCTCAATAAAAGCTAAAATTCCCAAAAATAAACATAATGAAAAAACTGATATGGAAGCAGATGAAGAGCTCTTTTCCTGTAGCCCTGCATTCCTCTTTGAAGGAAATCATTAAATATGCACACACACACACACACACACACACACACACACACACACACACACACACACACACACACACACACACACACACACACACACACACACACACACACACACACTGACGTATGCACAGTGACCCAGTTTACATAGTTGCCAAACGAGTGTTTCCCATTGAACCCTTCCCACCCCAAAACCTGTTCCACTAAACACACACACACACACACACACACACACACAAACACAACACAACACAACCTGTTCCGCAAGCCCCAAGCACCCGCACAGACCTAGCGACGTCATAATGGGAGTCAACAAATGAGTATTTTATCAGTGTGTGTGTGTGTGTGTGTGTGTGTGTGTGTGTGTGTGTGTGTGTGTGTGTGTGTGTGTGTGTGTATGTGTGTGTGTGTGTGTGTGTACTGCACCAATCTACCTTCGTGAGGTCACTGATATTGGAGCCCACCTCCTTATCAGTGAGTCATGCCTATGCCTATGCCAACCAAGCCTACCTGTAAAAAGTGCTCTCTCACCGTTTTGGAGATGTGTCAATCACAACCACCACGTCCTCTGACGTGAATAGCCTACCATCTCCCCATGTTTTGAACATAGTCAAGCCTTGCAGTGTCAGTTTTTTTTTTAAACCTGGAAAAGTCCTGTAGACCCATCCAAATGTAACGCAAAAGTAACGACTAAGGACAAAAGTTCCTTTCCACGGGGGATAACTAAGTAAAGTAAGGCACTGGGCCCTACTTTTTTGAAAAGGTAACAAATAACGAGCACACACTACTTTTAAAAAGCTGACTACGCAATAGCCACTGGTGACCATAGGACCACCAGTTGCCAAACTGGCTTTGAGATAGAATGATATGTGCACCTCATGGTTGTAATTTTAGGTGTGGA
The DNA here is from genome assembly GCF_034702125.1 of Engraulis encrasicolus. Lineage (NCBI taxonomy): Eukaryota > Metazoa > Chordata > Actinopteri > Clupeiformes > Engraulidae > Engraulis > Engraulis encrasicolus. The sequence continues at coordinate 59,098,653 of NC_085857.1, forward strand.
TGGTGGGGACATGTCCATACCACTTTTGAGATCACAAACATAATGCAAAAATAGCTAACTTGAACAATTTGCCATTGTAATGTCCCCACCACTTTCCAAGCCAAACCTACACCTTTGTCTCTACCTGCAGCTAATTAAGCATTAACTAATAACATTTAGCCGACACACAACTAAATAACATTTACATCAATTAAGAGTCAATTTAATTCATAACTTTGAGATGAATTACATCTCAAATTGCATCTGAGCAATCCTGAATCTGAATATGAACGGCGGCTATAATCTATATTTATAATAGGCCAGTAAGCAAAATTGATAACTCCATCCGTAACAAATCCACACATAAATATTTTATGACAACATTAATGTTTGTTATTTGTGTGTAACTGCAGCCAATCTAGCTATTAATTAGGAATGTAGTAAATATATGTACACTGGTCACACAGTATAAAATATATTAGCTAAGTCATTGCTAAATGATATCAGGCAATTCTGCCTGACATAGTCCAAGATGAACAACAATGGTGATGTCGTTTGTAGCTCAATGGCTAGCAAATTAACTGCCGATGCCATCCATGACTATCTTTCTATTGCTAAATGATGCCACTGCCATCATTGGCTGACCTAGCTACGGCTAAATGGTGGAAATGCTATCCGTGGCTAATCTACCTATGGCTAAAATAATGGGAAAGGTTATCAGTGGCTAACCTAGCTACATCTAAATGATGTCAATGCTATCCGTGGCTGACCTAGCTATTACTAATTGATGACAATACTATTAGTAGTTAACCAATGATAATGACATCAGTTGCTAAAATTGCTAGTGCTACTGGGCAATGCTATTGCAAAATGGCAAAACAACCCAACACAGAGAGACAAACCATAGGTATGCAATGGCAGACAGACCCAAAATTAATCATATGAAGCATATTGATGAAACATATTGTTGATTGCTATACAAAGCCTCACCAGCCAGAAAAATATAATACCACCATTATACTCTACAATGACGCAAACAGCAAGACCATTTTGAAATAGGCCTAGTCTATGAACACACACACACACACACACAGAGACACAGAGAGAGAGAGAGAGAGAGAGAGAGAGAGAGAGAGAGAGAAGCATATCCCAATCCCAAGGTAAGCGTGAGTATAATTTCATATTAGTCCATCTAATTAAGTTAGAAGGAAAGTACTCCAAGAGAAATCATGATGATGAGAAGGTGACTTACCTGTAGGCTGTAGGAAGATGAGATGCAGTGTTCGGGCGGAGGGCAAGAGGTAGGCTATGTCCCGAGAAAACCCGCCAAGCAAGAAACACATTCCTTCACAAACACTCACTTACACACACGCATGCACACACGCATGCACGCACGCACGCACGCACACACACACACACACACACGCACACACTGACACGCACACACACGTACATCCATTCATATTAAACCTAACAATAGCTAAAGAATGCTAAGCTGTGCCCAAACCTAAACAATCCCTAAGATTAACCTGTTTGTGAGGAAAGGTGTTTACACTTTTACTTTCAACAGTAACAACAAAACCACGCCAGCAAAAAAGGGGTGAAATCATGTGGGGTCCAGAATTTGGGCCCCACATGGAGCGAGGGTCCCACCTTGTTGGTGTGCTCCAATAGCAGTGGCCTCACGAAGGTAGATTGATTGGTGCAGTACACACACACACACAGACACAGACACAGACACAGACACAGACACACCCACACACACACACAGACACAGACACAGACACAGACACAGACACACCCACACACCCACACACACACACACACACTATGCACATTCTTTCCATGTTCACCTCATCATGACACAGAATAACATTGGCACACACCCAGAAAGAATGAAAATAGAGATTCACTAAACAAACAAACACACACACACACACACACACACACACACACACACACACACACACACACACACACACACACACACACACACACACACACACACACACACACACATGACTATGAACTGCAGTAGTTCCCAAACTGTAATCTACTGGGACCCCATTTTGGACTTAAGGTGCACCGTGTTTTAGTAGTTTGTTTCCAGAATTCATGCTGCCCATTCACACATGTTACCTGATTCACAAATATTTACCACCACCATCAAATTCTAAGTATTCATTATGACTGGGAAAATTGCACTTTATTATATGAAAAGGGGGATCTTCTCCATGGTCCACCATTTTGAATTTCCAGAAACAGACATTTTTAGCTGCAAAACTTATGGTTTATGTACCTGTGTCATCTTCTCCCTGTTGGGTTGAGGGGGAACTCAGTGAGCTGGACGGGGTGCTCCTCGGGCACCACACGGAGCGCGTTTTAGAAAATGTGGTGCAGTGTTAATTTCGTCAACCATGACTATGACTAAAATATTTCGTCAATGCCCTTTTTTGATTTTCGTCATTTAGACTAAGACTAAGACTAAATTGGAAAGGCAATGACTAAAATATGACGAAGACTAAAATTGATTTTGGTCATTGTGACTAAGACTAAGACTAGATTTTAAAAAGCTGACGAAATTAACACTGTATTAAATAAAATAGAGAAAAAGAGAACCAGTGTGTGAAGAAGTTTTATTCTGTACAGTGTGATATATGTTAAAAAGAGAAGCAGTGTGCGGAGAAGGTTTATTCTGTACAGTCAATGATATATGTTAAAAGTGTGTGGAGAAGTTCTGTTATGTACAGTGTTGACTAAAATGACGAAAATGACTAAAATTTGACTAAGACTAAAATTGATTTTCGTCATTTAGACTAAGACTAAGACTAAATTGGGAAGGCAATGACTAAAATATGACTAAGACTAAAATTGATTTTCGTCATTGTGACTAAGACTAAGACTAAATTTTAAAAAGCTGACGAAATTAACACTGGTGTGATGCCAGATCTTCTCCATGTCATCCCAGTTAGTGACGACGCCGCGTTCGATGGGATAGTTCAGCGTCAGGACGTCCCTCTTGCTCTGGGCCTCTTTTCCTACCAACAGCCCTGCTCCCTGAACACATAATACATGTATAATTTCACAGGTTTTCTGTAGATTTATGGACATAGAAACCAACAAAATAAAGGCCTATTTCAAATTTAGTGCCTCCAGGTGGTGTTTGTGCATTTATTGGGCTGGAAATCAGCGGTCACATTTGGCAACCCCCTGTCTTCACCTGAGCCACAGACCTCGCACTGTGACCCCGTGAAACATTCGTGGTTAGAAATTGTGTCCAGGACGCAGCATATGGGAGGGATATCTGCTCTGCATTCATGTGTTAAGTCATCGCGGGAACAGATTTTCTGCTGTGCAGCCTGGTAGCTATTGTAGAGTCACTTCGCTGGCATGGAACCTCCTCCATGTTGTCAGTAATCTGCCCTGATTGGCATTTATCTAGCTGACGTGAATTGCGTGTGCAGTCAGGCAGTTCACTCGCTGCTTCAAGTAGGGATCAGCGTTTTTTATGTTTTAGAAAGTCTGTCCACCTGGTTTACCAAGAATTCAACCCCACCTTTCATCAAGCAGATCTCATTGTGGTCACACAAAAATCTGCTTAATTGCAAACATGACCAATGGAGGGGAAGACATTTCAAGCTTCAATAAACCCCTTCCACTTCAATAGACCCCTCCCACCAGCAATCATTTAACAGTACGCATCTGATCTTTGGGCCTGCCTACGATGCAGCAAGGCCAGAATAAAGCTGGTACTCACCTGATATTTGGGCCTGACGATGAAGCAAATCAAATATGACTTCTACTCACCTGACCTTTGGGCCTGCCAACGATCAGAAAATCGAATAAGTTTTGGAGCCCCAGGGGGGGCGTTGAGAAGAATACAGCTGAGTGGGGGCGTGGCTTAGTTCCCATTCGGGGGCATTAGTATTAGTTTTCAATACTAAGGGGGGTGTTGGCAGGCTTATGATGAGGTCAGGGCGGCGTTGGGAGGCTTATGATGGCGTTTGTTCAAAAAAGGTTGGGAAACACTGCTGTAGCCAGTTCTCTGCACATGACTGCTGACCATCTCAAAAATAGCATCAATAGGCTATATTAATACATTTGTTTACATTACATTACATTACATTATACTTTACAGTCTTGTTTATATTGTAACACATTAACTGCTTCTTTCGCTGTGCATATCCAATCCAATTAACTAAAAGCTGTATTACCCCTCAAAGTTTGGGAACTTAAGGGCCAAAACATACCAAGGCGGAACGGAACGGTCACAGGACGGACGCGGTCTTTCTGCTTAGTTTTGGCCGGCGTGCTTTTCTCTGCCTTGCACACTGACAGCGTCGGCGTGCGCGGCCAGTCCTATTCAAAACCCTAGCCACAGCCAAAGCTAGCATGCTACTTTGCCATTCATTTGAATGAGACACCGCCGGTCGCCGGCGTGAAAAATACGCTCGAGTTCTATTTTCCAAATGCAGCGCGGCGCGGAGCCGGCTCCCGCGCCGCTGACGCCCGACTACCGCCGGTTGGTGTGTAAGGACAGATAGGTTTCAATGTATTTTCACCGACGCCGGTAAAAAACGTGGCCGTTCCGCGACGCTTTACCGCCTTGGTGTGTAAGACCCCTAATATTCCATCAACTCATTATCAGTGAGAACAGAAATCGTCCCTATTCTCTATCTGGAGAAGATGAACCATGTCTCATGACGATGTAAGGCACACCGACACAAGGCATGTGCAGTGTGCTGTGCTTTATTTTATGTTTATACATTTCTGAAAATAGGGGCCCATGAGGGTGCAGGGCCCACCGATGAGTCAGTTTTGCGCCGCTAATTATTGGCCTTTTAAGCCAAAAGTGTCGGGGCCCTATTTCTCCCCCATTCCACCCTGCACCAGCACAGCACAGCACAGCACAGCACAGCACAGCACAGCACAGCACAGCACAGCACAGCACAGCACAGCACAGCACAGCACAGCACAGCACAGCACAGCACAGCACAGCACAGCACAGCACAGCACAGCACAGCACAGCACATAAGTTGCAGGGTATTAAATCTACAGATATACATGACAGTGTAACAATGTAAATGGTGTTTCAAAGATAATATTGAATAGTCATGATATATAAATATAGCTATATCTATAGATGGACAGGATCCAAGATCCAGTTCCGGATCCGGCAGGATAATAGGGTTTTTCACAGGATCCGGATCCGGCAGGATCTTAAGCAGTGGATCCGGTATCCGGCAGTTACCTAAAAATCAGGATCTGTTGCGTCTCTAGCCTAGGTTTTTCAGTCAGTCTTTCACAACCCCAATTGCTGCATGGAGTGAAAGAACTTTGGAAGCGGCCAGTGCAGGCAGTGTGGCAGTAAGCCAATGAGTCTAAAAAATAGTTTGAGCCAACGTAATAAAAAGGGCCCACGTGTGCGAGTAGGCTATGTGTTTCAACCCTTTCGTAGGATCCGGTATCCGGTTCCGGATCCGGCAGGATCTTAAGCAGTGGATCCGGTATCCGGCAGAATCCTTAAAATCAGGATCCGGTGCATCTCTAGCAATATCTATTAGTATTATTTTTTCACACAGTTTCAGACATTTCAGGCGATCTCATTTGAATTTCAGGCAACCCCAAATGGAGTCTCGACCAATCAAATGAATTGAAAAAATACTGTATTAGACTTTATTAGACATTAGCCTGAGTTGACCCCATGCCACATCAGAGGAGGTTTAGAAAATGATATTGATATACACACGACAGGCAACACTTGTTAATGGCTAAAGGTCATATTTTCACTCACCAAAGTAAACTCAGTGAAATCAACAATTCACAATCAAACAGTGATACCATCAATATATAATACATTTAGTATAGACTGTTTAGATTATTTTAAAAGACATTCATTTTTTTTCCATGTGCATATTCAAACCACTTATAAGCAAGTGCCCATCATAGTTGATGGCTAGAATATGTATGCATGAAGTGTAATCATTGTATTTTACTCATTTTTACTACTTTTACCCAAGTGTGGAATCAACAGCTCGGAGTTAAACAGCAATTTTCCTATTACACAGACAGAGGTGAAGAAGACTGTCCTCTCAAGAGTGTCAGCAATTTTTAAGATTGAAACATGTGTATCTCCTTCTGTAAGGATTTTTTCTCAGTTTTGAGATGATGGAAGAGGAAGTGACTACATTGACAGCTTTTTTTCCATGACTAATATTTATGTACGGAAATTACAATAATTAATGTTTATGCATTCGTTGATATTTGTTGGTTATACTCAGGGGGTGGGGGGATTGACAATCAGACCAGCCAACCCCACCCCTCCTCACACGCGCGCACACACACACACACACACACACACACACACACACACACACACACACACACACACACACACACACACACACACACACACACACACACACACAAATAGGCCAACAGTAGAAACTGGGTAAGAAGAAAGGGGAAAAAGCAGCAAAGCAGAAAGCAGACCATTTTCTTTTAAACCATGAGAGGGCAGTGTAAGCCAGCAAGGGCTTCACTTTGTATCCACCATATTATCCACGGTCAGGGCTGTAAAAAATGTTTTTTTCAACACTAGCCAATTTGGCTCGTAGATGTTAAATCTTACCAGCCAAACATACACTCGCTATCAGATAAAGTGACTTGTAAGTTTTCTCTTATACCAGCCAAGCGGAATTTTCACCAGCATTAGAGCCCTGTTTACAAGGGCTTTGGTTCGTATATTATCCGGTTACAAGGGCAGCACCAGGGCCGTCGTTCGCCCTATTTTAGGGGGGCTTTAGCCATCCTTACATTAGTATTAGCCGCCCTTGAATTATTTTGCACAAAAAAAAAAAAAATATATTTTTTTTTTTCAAAAAACAAATGCAGTGAATACAAACCAAGAGGGCAAATATATATATATATATATATATATATATATATATATATATACATATATATATATATATACTGTATAGTTTTTAAAGAATCTAAAATATGAAATATGATCTTGCACTTCTGAAAGTGTAAGCCAGGTGCAGGATCAAAGTCTGTGTGTGTGTATGTGTGTGTGTGCGCGCGCCCGCATGTGTGTATGCGTGTGTGCCTGTGTTTGTTTGGTCATGACAACGTGTGTTTGCTTGTAATCAGACATAAAGTATTAAATTATGTGTCTGCATTACCACAAAAAAACAACATGACACCAATGGGATCTCGTAACATGAAAGTTGCACACCAGAGCAAGTACATTACAGTTACTGAAGAGAGGAGGTTCACAAACACAACAGGTTCCCTTAAAGTGCACAGAGAGGCATATTGTTTTTAACCACCTCTGTTTGGGCAGTCATGGGTAAGTGGTTAGGGTGTCAGACTTAGAGCTCAAAGGTTGCCAGTTCGACTCCCGACCCACTAGGTTGGCGGGGCGAGTAATTAATCAGTTCTCTCCCCCATCCTTCTCCATGACTGAGATACCCTGAGCATGGTGCCGCACTGCTCTCTTTCTGGCGCCATTGGGGGCTGCCCCCTTGCTTGGGTGAGGCATAAGTGCAATTTTGTAGTGTGTAGTTTCCCATGTGAGCTTTCACTTCACTGCTTTCACAAGTTTCCTAATATCTAAAACCACAGTGTCCAACAATAAGCCCCAATGAAAACAATCAGACGGCGGTGATCAAACACTCAAACTCCCAAAGTCCTGATCTGCAGCACACAATAAAATATATTCCTTACTCATCGGTTGTGTGATATATTCCTGATAGAAGAGGTCCAGAGCAAAAAGTTATTCCACAAAACAAGAGAAAACTAGTGAACTAGTAACAAAACAATATTAAAACAACTGACAGGCGGACAACAGATGCATCTGTCTATGCCCATAGTACTCAATCGTTTTTGACCAACCCCCCCCCTGGCCTCCTCATACCTGGCATGGCAATTTATCAATAAGCCTACCATGTACAAGCCTGGTACCATAGCATTCAAAATAGATCAAGTAAATTACAAATTACCAGACATTGTTAGTAGCCTATGTGTAAACCATTACTGGGTGAATAGACCACCCGCGACACAATTGAAGCGACAGAGAATCGCTTCTGTGCAGCAAGAGCGATACAAGCGATTGAAGCGACTAGATTGTCCGTTGAAAGCAGAACGCAAGCGTTCCAACATTCCCATTGGCTGTGGTTACTGACCTCTATGCAGTCATTGGCTGTGGTGGCTTGTCGCCAAACCGCGTCATAGCTCATTTGCATAACATTCCCAGGAGTTCAACTTCAAACTGTCGCTATCGTCGCACGAATCGCCTCTAGTCTCCAGAATTGCTTTTGTTGCGTGACTCAATACAAAGTCAATTACTTCTGTCGCTCGCCTTGCTCATGTCGCGGCTGATCTATTCGCCCGGTTAGTAGGCAATCACGCGATTTCAGCATCACGTGCATAAATCTACACATCGACAAATAATAAATAAATAAAACCGTTGGGGTGAATCATGCGCTTTATGGTTCAATGGTAGCTTTTTAACGCTAAGGCACAAAGCAGTCAGCTTCATTGTAAGAGTGCCAGAGTTCACCAAATTCAAACGATGCAAAGCGGTCCACATTGCCCACCAGCAGAAAATGAATGATCGTCCCCTGCAATATGTTTGTAAATGATCCCCTTTTAATTATGAAGGAAAATGCAAGACCCTCCCTTAAAGTGTACCTCCGGGATTTTGGACACCAGACCTCATTTCCAAGTCAGCCAGGGTGTAAACAATGTGTCCAGAACGTTTTTTTCACATTCCATGCAGTCCTTGTGAATTCTCATATCCACGTTGCTAAGCTAGCGCAAGTGAACGGAAAGGGTAGTAGCCTGCCCCCAAAAATAGTCTTATCCCGTTTAAACAACATTCAAAACAACACCATTATTATGCCAGACTGCAAGTGTAAATACTTTTCTTGATAGAATGAAGTTTGAAATTAAACCAACATTGCAATCATGTTTGATCACCATCAGCAATTTGTGTTCCGGTTTGAAAGCTTGACAGCCGCGGAGTGATATTCCTAGTACAAATCCTAGCTTCGTTTGACACATCCATAACTTTTTCATAGAGCGAACTCCAACATATTTGAAGTTTGTAAAACTGAACGGTTTTCCCCTCTCCCTGACCTCGCTCGCAAACATCAAGAGTAATGCTTTCTGTCCGACTTTGTAAACCTTTCGTAACATTGAAACATATGCCATAACAATGTTTGGTTGTTACTAGATGACCCGTGTGTCTAGCATGTTGGCGAACAGAACGCACACTCTTCTCCCTTTCATCCTCCCATTCCATCTCGTCTCAAAAAACATTCCATGTAATAATAACTAGAGCTACGAGTGACATATTTCACAATGTCAAGCCAGATCACATAGCGTTGCGTAACGTATGAGTCCATACGGCAATTCTAATGCCATTTGTTATAGCACAAAATAACAGTAAAGCAGTACAACATGCAAATCCAAAAAGTTTGCAAAAGTGAACGCTATCCCCTCTCCCTGACCTCGCTCGCAAACACCAAGAGTAATGCTTTCTGTCCGACTTTGTCAACCTTTCGTAACATTGAATATGCCATGACAATGTTTAGTTGTTACTAGATGACCCGTGTGTCTACAGAGCATTAGATGTTGGCGAACAGAACAGTGCACCCATCTCTTCTAAATCCCTTTCATCCTTCCATTCCATCTCGTCACAAAAAACATTCCCTGTAATAACAACTAGAGTTACGAGTGACATAGGGCCTATTCCACAATGTCAAGCCAGATCACATAGCGTTGCGTAACTGAATCCATAGGAATACGGCAAGTCATAATGCCATTTGTCACAGCAATTACACAAAATAACAGTAAAGCATTACAACATGCCAATCCAAAAGGGTAACTTCTAGCCCAAGTTTTGGCTAACGTAGGCGAAGCCATTATACCACTGGGCTACCATCATAGAAGCAGAAAGCATAGCAAACCTGTTCTTCGGAGACTGTTGGTGCGCGCCACAAAATGTAGATCTGGGAATGCGGTTGGCACCGCGGACACTTTTAGAGTTTTCCGTGTAGGTATTAGACTTCGAGAAGGACTTTGTGAAGTCGTCGGGACTGAAATGGTCACTGCAAAGCACCGGGGTAGCTTACGGAGCGTCTCCATCGGTGTGATGTAGCCCTGCAGCCAGGAGCCAGAGTTTGGTTCTTTCAACATCTTTCACGGAAACCAATGGAAACTTGCCGATACCCATATGTGGGCTTTATTATTGCAGTTGGTATATACACACTGATGTACCATGGTGCGATGTCGTTGGGTTTTAATCCACTATTCGATCCGAAAGCAGTTGTAGAACTAGCCTTGATTTGCAATGTCTCTTGCGGGTCCCTGCAGTGGGTGGGTGGGCTACATCACAACTGAAGAGAGCAAAGTAAAATTCCGCCGACCCCGAGAAAATAGTCTCTCAACATGGCAAAATCCACGCAGTGCAATGTTGGTTTAATTTCAAACTTCATTCTATCAAGACAAGTATTTACACTTGCAGTCTGGCATAATAATGGTGTTGTTTTGAATGTTGTTTAAACGGGATAAGACTATTTTTGGGGGCAGGCTACTACCCTTTCCGTTCACTTGCGCTAGCTTAGCAACGTGGATATGAGAATTCACAAGGACTGCATGGAATGTGAAAAAAACGTTCTGGACACATTGTTTACACCCTGGCTGACTTGGAAATGAGGTCTGGTGTCCAAAATCCCGGAGGTACACTTTAATATGACAATTTCTTCAAATAAGCCACAACAACATGTTGTTGGTAATATGTTGAGGTTCATGTGAGCAAGCTGATGTTTCACACTGCACTCCTCAAATGGCATTTTTGTCTACTAGTTTGAGCACTACTAGTCTTTTTGTCAACTAGTTTGAGCACTGAAAGGTAGTGGCAGAGTGTTTGCAGACTCGCTTCAAATATTCACACTTTCGGGAGACTCATGCATACAGACCTCTTTGCTTCTGTGCCCGAGTGCAGTGTGTGCGCTTGCACTGCACTTGTGTCAGAATGCAATCAGCTGTGAAGCCTAGCCAGTTTGCTAACCATAGACGTTTTGGCCTGCACACTCTGACGCCTTGTGGACACAAGAGGGAATCACAATTCAGAACTAGAGGTGCTTAACTCGGATCTTTGAGGCGTCCGGATTGATTGGATCATTCCAAGGAGGGTATCCGGATTAGACGGATCACCCGGATCACACGGATCACTTATTTAAAATAAATAATAATGTAGGCTATTTTTTAAAACGTTTCTGCCGTTAAGTAACTATGCGCCTCGCCTTTGTTGTTCCATTTATCAATTCACGTTGATAAATCAAAGAGTGCAATACAAAGTCAATTACTTCTGTCGCTCGCCTCGCTCATGTCGCGGCTGGTCTATTCGCCCGTTTAGTAGGCTATCACGCCATTTCAGCATCACGTGCATGAATCTTAACATCGACAAATAATAAATAAATAAAACCGTTGGGGTGAATCATGTGCTTTATGGTTCAATCGGCAGCTTTTTAATGTCAAGGCACAAAGCAGTCAGCTTCATTGTAAGAGTGCCAGAGTTCACCAAATTCAAACGATGCAAAGCAGTCCACATTGCCCACCAGCAGAAAATGAATGATCGTCCCCTGCAATATGTTTGTAAATGATCCCCTTTTAATTATGAAGGAAAATGCAAGACCCTCCCTTAATATGACAATTTCTTCAAATAAGCCACAACAACATGTTGTTGGTAATATGTTGAGGTTCATGTGAGCAAGCTGATGTTTCACACTGCACTCCTCAAATGGCATTTTTGTCTACTAGTTTGAGCACTAGTCTTTTTGTCAACTAGTTTGAGCACTGAAAGGTAGTGGCAGAGTGTTTGCAGACTCGCTGGAAATATTCACACTTTCGGGAGACTCATGCATACAGACCTCTTTGCTTCTGTGCCCGAGTGCAGTGTGTGCGCTTGCACTGCACTTGTGTCAGAATGCAATCAGCTGTGAAGCCTAGCCAGTTTGCTAACCATAGAGGTTTTGGCTTGCACACTCTGAAGCCTTGTGGACACAAGAGGGAATCACAATTCAGAACTAGAGGTGCTTAACTCGAATCTTTGAGGCGTCCGGATTGATTGGATCATTCCAAGGAGGGTATTCGAATTAGACGGATCACTTGGATCACTTATTTAAAATAAATAATAATAATGTATTTTTTAAAACATTTCTGCCGTTAAGTGGCTATGCGCCTCGCCTTTGTTGTCCCATTTATCAATTCACGTTGATAAATCAAAGAGTAAGACCGTTTGATCAACAAAACTCACTTTATGAATGTCACAGTTCCTAAACTCATGCTGCGATCTGACCCACCTGGGTCTCCTCACTAAACATGCAACCACAACTCGAACAGCCTTTGGCAGCAGTGAAACGGCATGTTCCTGATTTTGCAATAAATAATGTGCGTTTATATTTAAGAAGACTAAAAGTCAAATATTTGGGAGCAGAAGTCTAGTTGAGCAGGGATAGACAGGAGGCGAGCAGCAGATGACCACTCGCTTCCGCTGCCGAGTTGCCTTGCGACTCGCACACTGGTGGCAAAAACGAAACTTAAGCGTTGATCCGATCCGTAGGGGATTCGCTGCTACCAACAACTCAGTCAGGATTCGTCTCACCGAGTCGCCAAGGGCGCCGCTGCTGACTGACTCGGACGAGGGGAGTGACCGCAGTGGCTTTAAAGACTGTACACTGTAACGCAGTGATAGTGGTAGAGTCACGCACTATAATTTCCCTAAGAGTAGCCTACAGAGTGAGATGTTAAAGTGTTGGCAGAGCACTGTTAACATTTAGAAATGTAGGCTAGACCTCAACAGAGTCAGAAGCACACACATAGGGAGCGGGGATCCGCGACTCAATTGGCCACAACAGGCTGGACGGATCAAACAGGCTCGATGAATGACGAGGCGGGAGTTGGTTCAGTTTTACTCAGTGAGTGTTCGTGACTGAACAGCATACTAGGGAGAGAATGGCTGTTGTAGTCAACTAAAGAGGATATATTCCGGTTTCACAATTTCTCGCGCTGTAACTGCCATTTTGTTGACATATTAATGAAATGCCGTCTGACCCGCCTTTGGCGGATCAATGCACGACAGCCATCCGGTCTGTTCGGATGAGGTCTTGATCCGGCTCTCCAACCGGATCCTCCGGGTTTTATATCAGCTCTATTCAGAACCACAGCACGGACGCACGGACCAATCAGAAACATATCACGGACGGACGTACCAACGGACGCCAAAGCCTCTTAAAGAGATGCGTGGGACGCGTCTAAAAGATAACAAAAAGGATTCAGCTCATCAGGGATATTGCAGTCCACTGGACTGGGAGACGAGAGTCTTTCCTCCTGTGGACGCACTGGAAAGGACCGGAGTAATGTGGCGAGACCGATTTTTGTCCTAAACTCTCCAGTCAGGCAGTGTATGCATTAAACAGATACCGCTATCCTCCTACCTTAAGCAACCCTCTACTGCATAGGGTTGCCATATGGCAACCGTCAACTTTTTCCTGTTTTTCTAGTAGATGGTACACTATAACCAATTTATTTAGACTTATTTGTGATAAGACAGCCTTTTACTTTGAAACCAAAAAAACTTTTCAGGTAACATGATTAAGAAATAAACACAGGAAGCCCTTTTTCATCACCTACTTTGGTGTGTGGAGGTCATCGCTCAAGGCCTCCATAAATCAAGGTATTACCAACATTTCAGCCCAAAATATTGTTATAAAAAAAATAAAAACACTATCTGTAATATGTAAACTGTTATTTTTCATCATTAAAACAACTTTAGATGCAAAGGTTTTTTTGTAAAATGGTAAAATGTTATGGTTGCCATTCACCCCAATTGATTCACCCCAATCAACCCCATTGAAATGAGTTAGGATTAGATTACTATGATGTTATTTTTACAGATATCTTATAATTCTTCTGCCAAATGAATAATCTCTACATATATTTGTAATTTTAGACATGTTTAATGTAAAAATGCATTGTACATGTTTGCAAATAGGTGTAAACAACCTTTTTGGAAGCTTTTTTGTAAATGTGTGTACATTGCCGAATTGTTGGCCATATTTTGCTATCTTACCAAAAATAATTTCACTAAATACTAAAAATGTATATTTTAATTTATGCACTTTAACATTTGGAAAGTAATATATTGGAGTTTTATCAAGGAAAAATTCTCTTTTTGAGGAAAAACCTGATTTTACACAAGATTCCACGACTGCATGAAGTTGCCATATGGCAACCATAAGCTAAAATCTTAATTAAAAAAAATATATATATATTTTTTTTAAATCTATTATTTAACTAATTTTAACACTAAAAAAAGCACTGAAACATTTTTTACATTGTAAATATAATAATTCATGCAGCAAACAAGTGACATTCAGTACCTCATTACACAAGACGTGTGTGTGTGTGTGTGTGTGTGTGTTTATGTGTGTGTGTGTGTGCGTGTATGTGTGTGTGTGTGTTTGTGTGTTTGGTCATGTCAACGTGTGTTTGCGCATTCACATGCATAGGGGCACACCCCCCCCCCCCCCATTTATGTTTATAATTTGTTTGTGCTAGTGTAGCCCTGTGCTATATTTTGGGTTCATTCATTTCAATACATGTGATGGTTTCAATTCATGTGAAGGTTAAATCATTTAAAAAGGTTAAAATGTTTTAAAAAAATTAAAAGCGATTTCCATGTACTGGTAATATTCCTATGTCTAATGGTTTTGTTTTTTACAACTTTGTATTTTATTTCTGTTTTCTGATATTGCCGAATTATTATCCTGATTCCTGATTGGTCGAGGATACTGACCCCTGAACTGTTGGAAGGAGAATGCGAGAATTTCTCAGTTCGTCGGAGGATGGTGAAGGAGACAGCCAGCTCGGTTGTTTCTCCCAGTTAGCTTGTGCTAAACCCAAACTTTTCCAGGCTATGGGAAAGAATCTGCAGCCGAGTGTTCGAACAGGACACTTTATTTTGCAGTGGACTTTGGTAATGTGCTTCTGGACACTTTTCTGCCGTTTTATTTGAGAAGTTTAAAGTTTGACTGTTGTTAAAACTGCACGAGACAAGCGCGAGAGCACGCCAGGTTCCGAGGCAGCAAGGAGGATCAGCTACAGTGTGTTGGTGAGCTATCCAACTGCTGTGCTTTGTGAACTGTATGGTAAGAATCATACTGGACATCGGAGGAGTTGCGGTTTCGTTAGGAAAAGGCGGCCGAGATCGACTACACGGTGGGGACCGGGAGATTCGGTGCTGCGGGAGTCCATGCAGGAGGCTCGTGCCACGACAGGTCCACGCTCCAGCTGTGTGTTCACGCAGTGAGCACGTGCAGTGTTGCCAAAAGAAAATCAGCCAAAGTCGCTATGGGCTTGCTGAAAGGTCGCTAGAAGTCGCTAGATGACGTCATGACGTTATGTATGACGTCACAGTGTCACGCCCAGCGCGCTGATCTACAGAAAACGTGCCCACATGCCTTCGTCCACAGTACAGATGGGCGGTGCGAGCTACTTTTTGGAGATCAGAGGTAATCTGCAGCCCTGCTTAACCGTGGGAAACGCTTCTGACGGCGGCACAGAGTCAGAATTATGTGGAAAAACGATGAATTTGTCACTGAAAATGCACGTTTTAAAAAGTCGCCAGATGCACCAAAAACTCGCTAAAGGCGCTAGATGAATTTTTTGTCGCCATGTGCCCGAGATTCACTGCGGTCGGTGCAGCCAGCCTGCTAGTGCTCATTTAAATTTGTCATATCAGTCCCTCCAGGAATTCGCGATGTTGCGATTTGCAACTTTTTCGCAACTTCAATGAATTCCCGCGAATTCTGCGCGACAGCGCAACTTTAACCAATCACCGCGATTTCCCGCAACTTTGAACCAATCCATGTCCATTAGATGCATCAATATACCTGTGTTTGCATTTGCGTTTGTGGCCGAGTTTTCATCTTCCGGACATTTTAATAACATGACTGATGATTTATACTAAAAATGTACCACTATGGTTTAGGCTTTGGTCGTGTAACCTGTCAGAAGAGAGCTGTTCCTATCTGGCATCTGTGCTGATGTCACCCTCCTCATGTCTCACATTGTTGGATCTAAGTAAAAATGGGCTGCATGACTCTGGAGTGGAACTTTTATGTTCTGGACTTCAACATGAAATCTGCAAACTAGAATCACTATGGTATGCAGATTGTGTATTGAAGTAAAATTATTTATATTGTGTGTGTGTGTGTGTGTGTGTGTGTGTGGCATATGTCAGGTAACTGATATGAAAGTAATTTATTTTGTTTCAGTTTGAGCAAGTGTAACTTGACAGAGAAGAGCTGTTCCTATCTGGCCTCTGTCCTGACCTCACACTCCTCATGCCTCACACTGCTCAACCTGAGTGACAATGCACTGCTGGACTCTGGAGTGGAACTTCTTTGTTCTGGGCTGCTGGATCACAATGTCAAACTGGAACAATTATAGTAAGCACTGGTGTTGTTTTAAGGGTCAGTGTGTATGTACGTGGTTAGATTGTTGCCTAACGTTCATATTTACATTTATGTTTCATTTTGTGTGAGTGTAAGTTGACTGAGATGAGCTGTTCCTATCTGGCCTCTGTCCTGACTTCACAAACCTCACATCTCACACATCTGAACTTAAGTAACAACGAGGTGCTGGACTCAGGAGTAGAGATTCTGTGTTCTGGACTGGAACATCCATACTGCAAACTGGAAGAACTACAGTACGCACTGTTTTATTCTGTCACCGTTTTCAAACCCCTTTGTCCAGAACCTATGTTATCACCTTAATATAAAAAAATCGAGTCTTAACTTTAGGCTCTCCGTAATGTTACAGCCACGTTGTTACAATGTAGTTGAGTCCTTTCAGCAAAGAGTGGCGATGACAGGCCCATTTGCACAAAGAGACTATGTGCCTTGTTTGTGTGTGTGTGTGATTGTGTTGAATTTTTGTGATTAACATTCATATTTATATTTGGATTTCAGTTTGTGCGAGTGTAAGCTGACCAAAAAGAGCTGTTCCTATCTGGCCTCCGACTTGACCTCAACATCCTCACGTCTCACACTGCTCAACTTGAGTAATAACAACCTGCTGGACTCAGGAGTGGAGCTCTTGTGTTTTGGACTTGAACATCAACATTGCAAACTGGAAGAACTACAGTAAGCACTCTTCTTTTGTGTGTGTGTGTAGGCCTGGGTACTGAAATTCGGTGCTTTGAAGAAACCGAAAGGAGGGCTAAGGTTCTACTTGGCACCGAAACGTGCCTTGTCTGTCGGTTCTACACATCGGTTCTCAGATGTTCATCACGTCAGTAACCCCGGAAAGACGTTAACGCAGTCAGAAGCAGTCGCTTATTTATCGTAAAAAATCTGGCAACATTAATTGTGATCACATTCGGGCTTGCAGAGACTGCTGGCAGGCTACAACCCCCTTTTAAACAGCTGGTTAAATCATCTGTGGATACTAACGCTGCTGTTACGAGAGAAACTACCATCAGCCCATCTTTAATTTGTGTAGACTTACCGAGAAGAGAAGAGTAGCCTATATTTCTAGCGTTTGTAGACGGCAAAGACTTAAAACTTCATCTTTGACACAGCCACAAACGAAACATTGCATGGTTAAGACGCAGATGGTTACATCGGCGTGTGAGGGAAAGTTAATTTCCACAACATTATTTGATGCTCCCAAAAATTGAATGGCACGTTTCGGACTCATGTTTGGTCCAGCACCTGTGCTACTGATGTGCGCGCATTCTCTGACTTTTTGGATTACATTTGGATTGAATCATAACAAAGTTTCGACTTCATCTCAATAAAAAAAGGAACTCACACCAGCAGCATCAGGTGAGCTCAGTCACTTTTGGCCGCGAGGATAGCCTACTTTGTTTGGAGCTGTTTTGGGAGGATATTCGCCACGGCTCACAGATTTGTAACGTGGGTTATCGAAACTGAAGACACTCTATGTGGATATATTTATATATATTGCTTGATATAATTATGGACAGTGCAAAGAACTGATTTTTGTGTCATTCGGACATTTTTTGGAAGGAATATATAATCGTAATAGTGTGCGCCCAGTGCTGTAGGCCTACTGCGTGGGTAACAAACTTCCATTGTTTAAAGGGACACTGTGTGAGATTTTTAGTTGTTTATTTCCAGAATTCATGCTGCCCATTCACTAATGTTACCTTTGTCATGAATACTTATCACCACCATCAAATTGTAAGTGTTCATTATGACTGGAAAAATTGCACTTTTCATACATGAAAAGGGGGATCTTCTCCATGGTCCGCCATTTTGAATGTCCAAAAATAACCATTTTTAGCTGCAAAAATGACTCTACTTGGACCATACTAGAAAATGTTTGTGTATTACTTAGTAAACTTTCATGTAAATATCAAATATTGACCATTTCCTGCACAGTGTCCCTTTAATAAAACCTTTTGCATTCAGCATACCTGTCAACTTTAAAAGGAGCGTGTAGGCTTCAGCGTAAAAAAAAAGAAATATGAGTTTATACTTGTTGTTTTCTCACTCAAGTTGTCAGGGGCCGATGCAAAACTTCATGCTGGTTCAGTTTGTGATAAGGTAAATTTGTACGATTCACTACTGTGTGTGTTTACCATGAACATCGTTTGTATGAACTGACGCTGCGATGCAAAGAGAAGGCACACCCACGCCTAGGTCCGGAGCTCGAGAATGAGAGCTTTGATTTTTAAGGAACTTGAATTGTTGGTGGTATCTGGCATAAATTGTACTGGCAGGTAGTTTGATAAGCAAGACCCTCTAGCTGTTGCAGAGCCCTATACGGCTCTGAGCTCGTGGGATAACTAAAGGATGTGGCAGGCTCGTCAGGGTCTGACAGCCGTGGGGATTATGGACTGACGCTTTTGACCTAGCGAACTACTGATTTTTTAGTGGGGATTTCGTCTTGCTAGCAATAATTATGCCTGTACAACTGTTGCCATTCGTGTAAATGGACGAAGCCATGTGAAAAGTTACAACTGTTTTACAATTATATTGTAGCAGGGCGAATTGTTATTGCAATGCAGCTGACTTGTTTTCATGCCGTGTCCCTCCCGTGCCGTGAAGGGGCGCAAATGGGATAGAACAGATATTTGAGGAGAATGAAACAAAGCATAGGCCTATTTCACGTCACATCTATTACTGACTAGTACTGTCTAGTTACCAGTTCTGTGAGGCAGAGATTCAGACTGCACAGTATTCCGATTTTTCATGTAGCTTCCCATCGCTGGGAACATCTTTCACCGGAGACAAAGACGTGCAGCACGAAATGGATAGGGTTGGGTTTAGGTTTCAGATCATAGTTCTGGATTTTAAAATAAATAAAGTAAAATAGGAACCGAAAATAGAACCGTCAGGAACCGGCATCGAAACAAAGGTTCTGGAACCGGAACCAAAAATTTCTGATCGGTACTCAGCCCTATGTGTGTGTGTGTGTGTGTGTGTGTGTGTGTGTGTGTGTGTGTGTGTGTGTGTGTGTGTGTGTGTTTGGGTGTGTGTGTGTATACTGCACTGCACCAATCTACCTGCGTGAGGCCACTGCTATTGGAGCACACCAACAAGGTGGGACCCTCGCTCCATGTGGGGCCCAAATTCTGGACCCCACATGATTTCACCCCTTTTTTGCTGGCGTGGTTTTGTTGTTATTGTTGAAAGTAAAAGTGTAAACACCTTTCCTCACAAACAGGTTAAGCTTAGGGATTGTTTAGGTTTGGGCACAGTTTAGCATTCTTTAGCTATTGTTAGGTTTAATATGAATGGATATGCGTGTGCGTGTGCGGGTGTGTGTGTCTGTGTGTGTGTGTGTGTGTGTGTGTGTTCGCGCGTGCGTGTGTGCATGCGTGTGTGTAAGTGAGTGTTTGTGAAGGAATGTGTTTCTTGCTTGGCGGGTTTTCTCTGCAGGAGGAAGACATAGCCTACCTCTTGCCCTCCGCCCGAACACTGCATCTCATCTTCCTACATCCTACAGGTAAGTCACCTTCTCATCATCATGATTTCTCTGGGGTATTTATATTCACAAATAAATGCCAAATAAAATAAATGCAATGCCACATAAAAATGTAACTTTGTAGCTAGCAGAACAGTGTTTAATTTTGAAAGCACGTGTTTTATTCTCTGTGTCTAAATCGTGCGATACATCCAGTGTGTTTTGTTTTTTTAACAGATGTGTTTTCATAAAGAAACGAAGTGTCTTTTGTATAAATTGGTGTGCAGATAGCTGGAGTCTGTGTATTGTGTAAAGGAGCAAGTGCTTTGCAAAACTGGTATGAAAGTGTAATGCTTGACTTTTGTTTAAGGTAAAGCAACATGTGTTGAAGTTATAGTACCAACAACTTAACAATATGCTACTTTAGTTGAAGCATCGGCCTATAATGTTTAAGCAGTAGGCAAAAACTGTAAAAAGAGCATTCTTGAGTTTTGCAAATGGTTTATATCCTTGAGTCTTGTTCATTAAATAAATTCATATAGGCCTACCTTGTAGTATAAAAATACATAGTATTAATTTTCTAAAAGACGAATGTATGTCATGAAACAAAAATAAAGCACAGAATACTGGATTTAACTCTCTTCTTTCTCTCTTGTCCTCTCATTCACAGATTATAATAGTAATGCATGTGTGTGCGCGCTGGTGTGTGTGTGTATATGTCTATGTGTCAGGGCTTGACATCGGCACCTGCAAACCAGCCAAAAGTCGGTAAATCTTGGCCGTGGCTATTTTATTCTCACTAGCCGCATTGGCAAGTAACTTATTATTGGGTATGACATCTCAGTGGCATTTGTACCGTTTTTTTTGCGTCTTGTGTTATATTAAGGTTCAAGAAAAATCATTCAGGTGATATTTGTCTGATATACAGTAGGTGGTTTCATTTAACACACTATGTTCATAGGTTGTCTTGTTTCAGCACTTTCTGAGCTTAGATATATCATGGTAAGGAAAATACTTTAAAAAAATACTGATAACAAAATTGTGGCCTGTGGAAAGAATGAATAGCAAGTGACTCTGGACTAGCTATACCTAGTGACTGTGGCTACTGAGCAAAAGTCCCTCTGCTCAGCCTGTGAAACAACGAGCTGCTTGACACAGGAATAGAGATTCTGTGTTCTGGCGTCGAACATCAAAACTGCAAACTGGAAAAACTACAGTACATTCTGTTTCATTTTGACACTGTTTTAACTAGGGATGGGCATGATTAACCGATGATTGATCATTAAACATTTAGTCGAAGAAATTAATTTTCACCGACGAACCGTTAAACAAAAAAAAAAAAAAACCTTGAATGTAGGTTGTTCGCCTTCCATTTGATTCCATGCCTGAGTTTAGTTTCTCTCACGTAAATCCTATGGTGAATACCGCCACCTAGTGGACTTTCTCGCGGTACTGCGCCATAAGCGCAACTCTACTTCCTGGTTAGTTGCAGCCAGTTTTTTCAAGTGTTTTCTGCCGTAAAGCCACCGGACTTCATCTCTCCCGCAATTAATATCTTTTCACACTTGAGCCTTGGACAATATAAGTCTGTAAGTGATCATTTTGTGTTGGATTTTGTTTGTAACGAAATTGCATTGCTATTTTGAGGTAAATTTCGATCTATTTGGCTCTAGAAATGATGTTTTCTTTGCCTGGAAATGTTGGCTAATCTCATTCTACTTTCGGTTAGAAAATGACAAAGTGTACTGTAATTACTGCAATGTGAATTACAAATACAGTTAATAGACAACGTCCATGATGTATCACTTGAACACCGCGCATCCAAGCCTTGTAAAAGACGGCGGTGATTCATCTCAACATAGCCTCGCCTCGATGTCTGCACCGTTATGTGCCTTCGTTGTTGGCTCGCAACTTGAAGCCTCCCGGTAGGGACACATAGGAGGCGAAGCGAAGAGAGGCGAAATCCAACCGTCATCAGGTCATCGCGGCGAATCAAATGGAATGGAACAGTTATGTTGTTGATTTGATTGGGCCGTGGCAGGCGAATTCGCTCCTCATTTGCAAAACATTAAACTTTCTTTAATAATTTTGCTTCGCTTCGCACAGGTTCGCTTGCTTTCACCTGCCTTCGCTTCTCTCATAGGAATGAATGGCAAAGTTCGCAAATTCGCGTGTATGTGTCCCTACCGTCAGTGTTTGCGCATTTCAGGTTTAGCTTTTCTTGTTAATCACTTGACACTTGTGTTGTTAATAAAAACAAATCCTCAAAGAAAAACATGATGTTTTGATGTATTTTTGTTATACAAGAGTATAGGGCATGGTGGGCCTAAATGTGTGCTGTTTTTAATATAAAAATGTTAATGGTTAACCGATTATTAATCATTAATTCTCCCGACGATCGACGAAGAAATTTTCACCGTATGCCCATCCCTAGTGTTAACCTTACTATCATCCAAAAAACCAAGAGAGAGAGGGGGGGAGACAGAAAGAGAGAGAGACAGAGCATTGAATTGAGAGAGAAAGAGCATTGAATGGAGAGACAGAATGTGTCAGTGTGTGTGTGAGAGAGAGAATGTGTGTGTGTGTGAGAGAGAGAGACACAGAGAGAGAGAGAGAGCGGCTCTGTTATCGTCACCTTCTGAAGAATGACATCATTGGCTCTTATCTGTGCATTCCTACCTCCCATATCTCTCCCCCCCCCCTCTCTCTCTCCCATACCATATATCTTCCCCTCTCTCTTTTCTCTCTCTCTCTCTCTCTCTCTCTCTCTCTCTCTCTCTCTCTCTCCATCTCTCCCTCTAACAGTCGTATAAACAACTGCACACACACACTTAAAGACAGGAATGTAAAGAAAGACACAGGGATGTGTGTTAAGTCCTCTGCTGTACACACTGTACACCCACGACTGCTCCCCTGCCTACACTAATAACACCATAGTGAAATTTGCTGATGACACCACAGTAGTTGGACTTTCAAGGGGGATGAGTCTGCCTACAGAGATGAAGTAGAGCGGTTAGAGGGGTGGTGCAGAGAAAAGAACTTGCTCCTGAACACAGCCAAGACCAAGGAGCTGGTGGTGGATTTCAGGAGGACAAGGACTGCCATCCAGCCACTTGTGATTTAAGGGGTTTGTATGGAGAGGATGTCAGACTTCCGTTTCCTGGGAGTTAACATCAGGGAGGGCCTGACCTGGGGTGTCAACACCACTGGGCTAGTGAAGAAGGCACAGCAAAGACTTTATTTCCTAAAAATACTTGAGAAAAACAACATCTGTCTGAAGCTGCTTGCGTCCTTACAGTGGAGAGCATATTGACATATTGTCTTTGTGTGTGGCTCCCAGACTGCACTGTTGCACAGAGGAAAGAGCTCCAGGGTCATAAAGGCAGCAGAGAACATCATTGACTGCCCTCTTCCATCTCTGGAGGGCCTTTACAGCACCTGCAGCCTAAAAAAGGCCAAGTGCATTCGTAGGAGACAAATCAAACCCAGGTCACAATCTGCTTGAACTGCTACCATCTGGCAAGAGATACAGGTCCATGAAAAACCAGGACAAACAGACTAAAAACAGTTTCTACGAAGCAACCATTGCTGAACTTAATTATGCTACCATAGCATAGTTTTTATACTATTCTTTATTATTGCTTCAACAAGGAACGTTCAATTCCGTTGCACTCATCACAGTGACAAATAAAATATATTGTATTGTATTGTATTGTATTGTATTGTATTGTATTGTACTGTATTGTAAAGGGCCTCCCTTCATTTAATGCAATGAGGAGCCAATTCAGGGCCCCTTCTCACCCTGAGCCAGGAACAAATAACCCCTTTGTCCCTCCCTGTAGGCTTCCCTGTGTGAGAGAGCACGAATATGTGGAGAGAGAGAGAGAGACACACACACACACACTCACACACACACACCCACGTGCCCACATGCATGCCCACACACACACACACACACACACACACACACACACACACATGAGGGATTCTACGATTCGCCTGCGCTTTTGCCAAAAGCAAAATGTCAATTATCAGTATTTTTTTCAACTAAATGACCTAGATGTTTACATAGTGTATATATTTAAGTATCCAAACAAACAAATTGCCAAGTTTAATCTTAAATCATTTGATAAATACTCTAATGAAAGCGAACATTTGCTTGATTATTTTGTCACCAGTGTTATTGACAAATACTATGTCATTTCAAACATATATAAAAATACTACAGAGTTGAAACAACATTCTGAAACAACGTCTGATTTGAATTTAATCACCCTCCTTACACAAGACTTCCTTTTCCAGAGATAATCCCTAGTGTCTGTTCATAGGATTTTTCCAACACATAAGGGATCAATAGCACAAAAACACTTTCAAAACAGTCAACCGTGTTACTCAACTGTGTTACGGTCAACAGTGCAGGGGAACAAGTCTGCACTTTTTTAGGAGAAAACACAGAGCCGACAAACCCATCTCCCTACACAAATTATTTAGTTTGTTTGTCTGTCAATATGGATATAAATTGGCAAAAACATACTACTCCTCAACTGTCATAGTTAATTGTAACACCATTGACGGTAACACGGCTTGACATTTCAGCCATTTTTATGGTGTTGTGCTAACTGAGGACCTCAGAAGTTCCACCACAACACCTTAATCAATTCATGTATTTGTATGCTTTATCTGTGTTTTTCTACATGTGATTTCTAATTCAAATTCTTATGAATATGTTGATAACACAGTTGACAGGCAAATTTCCCAATTTTCATGAGGACATGAAAAAGAATGGATTAAATTATGGAAGGATGGAGCTCAAAACTTACCAAAATGTCTTCCCATATCCTGCCAAAGAGGTTATGACATCACGTGATGTTATTCGTATGGCCTAAAACCAAACCATTACTGATTTATGGAGGGGGATTCAGACCATGACACGGTTAACACAGTTTTCGTGGACACACAAAAAATGGCAAATTTCATGTTTAATAGAAAGGACAGCGGTCTTTCTGACAGTTTTGTCATATTGTGGTGATTACTGTGAATCAACATTTGCAATCGTCTTGGGCTAAACAAGTTTCTTTACATGCTAATATGAAGACTGAATCTGACATTTGGGAAACAGGACGGCATGAAAATGCCCAAAACCAGTATTAAATATTCATTCTTGCTGAGGGAAATAATGCCATGTATACACTTTCTGTATTATATGAAAGATAGATGTGTGCTAATGTCCAAAACATCATTGGATGCAGTTAATAGTTAGTGGAATTGGCAAATAAAATCCATGGACTTAAAAGCGCAGTCGAATCGTAGAATCACTCACATACATTCGCGCGCACATACACACACACATGCGCACGCACACATACACATGCACACACACACACATGCGCATGCACACACACACACATGCGCGCGCGCACACACACACACAAACACACACACACACACACACACACACACACACACACACACACACACACACACACACACACACACACACAATGTTCTCTAAATGTAACACTATTCATATCTTTATTTTTTGTCTTGTAATATGTATACAATGCTTTGGCCACACTATACCTTAATAGTCATGCTAATAAAGCACCATTTGAATTTGGAATATGAGAGAGAAAAGGGGGAGGGATTGTTTTGAGAGAGTGGTGCTTGGGAGAAAAGACGACATTCTTTGCCCCCCACACAGAACGCTCATCCTGTTTAGTATAGAAACTGTGTCATTGTGCATCTGCTGTGTGTGTGTGTGTGTGTGTGTGTGTGTGTGTGTGTGTGTGTGTGTGTGTGTGTGTGTGTGTGTGTGTGTGTGTGTGTGTGTGTGTGTGTGTGTGTGTGTGTGTGTGTGTGTGTGCAAGTGCGCGTGCATGAGTGCATGCGTGAGGCAGAGAGAGAGATGGAGAGATAGAGTGAGAGAGAAAGAGAGAGAGAGTGAGAGTGAGTGTGTGTGTGTGTGTGTGTGTGTGTGTGTGTGTGTGTGTGTGTGTGTGTGTGTGTGTGTGTGTGTGTGTGTGTGTGTGTGTGTGTGTGTGTGTCCATTTCCGCCGCTCAACTTCCTGTTATCGTTTTGTTGAAATAAAATAGACAGCAGCTGAATCTGCTCTTTCCTCTTATTACTGTGTGTGTGTGTGTGTGTGAGTGTGCGTGCGTGTGTGTGTGTGTGTGTGTGCGTGTGTGTGTGTTTACTGTATCGGCACTTCAGCTAAGCTCCTTTACAATACCGAAAACCATCTAATTTTTTTTTTCTTTGCATGTGTGTGTTTGTGTGTAGGGCTCAACTCTGACACATTTTTTCTATGCCCGATGTTTTCTCTCTCTCTTCTTGCTCTCTCTCTCTTTCTCCTCTCTCTCTCTCTCTCTCTCTGCCTCCTCCTCCTTGGCTGCTGAGCCTGCGTGCGCATTCCGCTCGTGCCCGGTGCCCGGTGGTCTGTGAGACAGTAGGGGCGGAGTACGGAGCTACGGACACACACGGCAAAACATCCTGCTCAGCTGCTGCCCCGAGAAAACCAACCGAGGATACAGAGCAAAACGGCTCTCGCGACCAGGACCAGGACACTGTTTTTGTGAGTAACGTTTATTAGGTAGGCTACTTATCTTAGCGCATGTTGTAAAATAAAATAACAGTGATGTCATACAAATAGTCGCCCTGAACGCCCAGGCACGCACGCCAAAGAGGGGGCTGCGAAATAGGCGGTGGTCTTTGTATGTTATTTGGAGAGTATTGTCAGTAGTTTCGGGTATATAATTCTCGGTTATTTGAAGATTTGCCTTGTGCTTTTACATGCTCTCCAGAGAGGGAGTACGAGGGCTACGAAATAAGCGAGATGGCCTTTGTCTGCCTGGCTGTTTTGGTGATCATTGAACTTGACCGTAGCCGGTTGACTTGGGTCTGTCATCCCCTGTCTGATACACAACTGTCCATTATTTGGAGAGATATCGTGTCTTTTGCTCTTTGTGTGTGTGTGTGTTTCCTTTGCTATTTGGCTAGTAGCCTAGGCCCTAGGCCTATTGGACTTCTTTGGACGTTTGACTTCAGTTTGCCATCCTCTGATAAAAAAAAAAAAAAAAACCTCGGTTATATTTTTGTAATTCCCTGTCTGATATGTATACCTCGGTTATTTGAAGAGTTGTCTTGTGCTTTTGAGTCTTTTCATATGTTTGGGGTGACTGTGAGTCACTGCAGGAAACTCTATTTCTGTTTGAGACGCTCTCTGGAAGAAAAGAGGATGTTTTGCGTAGGTCTATAGATTCTTCCACGGCGCTTTCATTGCGCACAGGGAGTGTTAAAATTATTGATTCATTTAGGCTTCCATTCAGTTGAAATTCTGTTTTTTTCCCTTTGCATTTCTTTGCAATTATGAGGCATATTTTGGATAAGCTGGTGAAATCTTGCCTGCATTGTGGAACATTATTGAAATGTTTGGTTTTATTTAAATTAACTTAGCTAAATCCATTTACACTTTCCATTGCTGTTCATCTTAAACCAGTTGTCAGTTTTTGGCGATATCGCGTTACGAGACGTCTCGGCCACCGTGGGAACCCCCGAGACATTTCCTCCTCGAGCAGTCTGTCCGTCTGTCGGTGTGTCCTCGAGATTTCCTCGGCTCGCATTCTAGAGGCATTCTAGAAGTGAGAGTTGCCCAAGCACTATCCGAGATATTTTCACAAAATATGGCCTTTATGATGCTATTTTAGTGATATTTTACAGCTATTGTACAAACAATTAATTTAATTTAAGCTATTTATTTTTCGAGGGGAAGTGATATGGCCGGGGATCCGCTGTAACCACAGCGCAGTTGCGCGCCTGCGCACAATGTTCCTGGACCACCTGTAGCAACCCCATGTGAGTAGGCTGCCGGATGTGAGTGCCCGGATATCCGCCCGAGTATTTAGGATATCCGGGCGCGTATTTACATACTTTCTAACATCAGGATTGCTTTGCGGCACCACAGCTACCCGATGTGAGTCGCGCTGGGAGTTACGCAAGAGCACACGGCTATGGAGTGGGCTCACTGTTTCGGTTTTGCAGAAGTAGACACGGACCATAGACGATTTTCATTTTAGTGCTATTGTCTACCATTTGACCTACCTGTTCGCTGCGCTGCGCCGTGACACTTCTTTACCACAGAGCTACACAAAGATTCTCTATTCTAATCTACATTTAAGCCGTCTCTGGTACACACCAAAGAACGCGGATAACGTAGGCTACGCTGTCAAGCATGTTGGGGGTCAAGCGCAATATCTACCATGAGCCAAATGCGCATAGTTTATGTTGAAATATAGTCAAAGGGCACATAAAGGGGCAGTCTAACCGATTTTATTATTAATTATAAATACATTGTATAATTAATTAATTCTTCATCACCACACACACACATGCTGTCAAGCAGACTGGAAGGATTACACTGAACAAGGTAGACGGATGCTGAGGCATCAGCGTCTGTCTATCTGGACCAAGTTTGAGAGCCCCTACACTACACACCTTTGAGAGACCCAGAAGCACTCCAATTACCTGCTTGTGTTGTACACTGATCTATGGGGTCAAGCGCAAGATGAGCCAAGAGGTAGCCTAATGCGCATAGTAGGGCCTAGGCTATATACAGTATTGAAATATAGTCAGAAAGAGGCGCATAACATTTTAACATTTTTTAATTGCAAATTTAAGGGGACATAAACATTACACTAACTGATTTTATAACATTTGAATATTGTACAGCATCACACATACTGTAGCGTACACCGTTCAAGTCACTCCATCCAAGGGCAGAGGAGCATGTGGAAGTTTGTAGGTAGGCCACTGGCTGTGAAAGAGGCCGGAGCCACGCCAAAGATAAAAAGCCATTTCATGTGTAACAGAGAATTAAGTTTTATTTTCTCCTTCTCCTTGTTGTTGTGCCACGTGACATTTTTGGGGGCCATCTGTCTAATATGAAATTGAAACTCTATTTGAAATTCCACCATAACTGATGAAAAAGAATCAACAAGTGTCTAACTTCTGAAAATCTTGTCCGTGTGTAACTAACCAGGGGATGTTACACAGGTCAAAACTTTGACAATGCCAGTCACAATAAGAGTGAGACATCACTAGGGCTACTGTACACACAAAAAAACCCTGCAGGTTTGAAAGAACGTGAGGACACAGCTGTTGTAAAACATATACTTTCTTTTATTTTCTTCTTCTTCTTCTTGTATAAACATTCTAAATGTGCAGAGTAGGCAGGCGAATCATAAAAGCACAGTTACACTTGGATATTAAAATGTATAGTACACATTGCAAACCTGAACAGTGTTGCCAGATGGAAAATGCTGAATTATACCAAAACCTCAACATGATCTTTTTGGGGTTGTTTTTAGGAGGAAACGATCATACAAGACCCAGAGTTTTGTTTCAAGGCATCAACTCTGGAATTATCATAAGTCATGTTTTTTTGATCGTACCGAGGACAAAATGGACAAAATGATGGTACAAATACGACAATTATCGTACATCTGGAAACACTGAACTTGAAGCACAAGGAACAATTGAAACGGTTAGTAGATTCAACATTATTCAGTCAATTGTGCCAGAAGTATATTATGTGCAAACCGGAAAAACACTGGCAATTAGATTCAGATGAGGTAGTTAAGCTGTGCAAGCAAGCATTAGGCTGAGGAACGCGTAACACGAAGAGGCGGACAGTAATTGTTAATATGAAACTACATTATGAACTTCCTGCACAGCAAACTAAGCAAAGAAAACTAAAACTACGAAACTAAGACTACGGAAATAAACAAACTCCATGCAAAGGAAATAAAGAATAGCAGACAGAAGCACAGCAAGCAAAGAAAGGC
The DNA here is from genome assembly GCF_034702125.1 of Engraulis encrasicolus. NCBI lineage: Eukaryota > Metazoa > Chordata > Actinopteri > Clupeiformes > Engraulidae > Engraulis > Engraulis encrasicolus. The sequence goes on from NC_085857.1 coordinate 59,128,482, forward strand.
AACACAAATAAGAAAATGAACAAACTCCAAATAATAGAAATAAATAATAAATTGCACACCAAATCACAGCAAACGAGGCACAGCAAGCAAAGAAAATCAACACAAATAAGAAAAGAAACACACTGGAAACAAAGGAAATAAATAATAATTGCACAGCAAAGCACAGCACACAAAGCAAACAAACACAAATAAGACAATAAACAAAAACATAAAAACGAAAGGGAAATTGAAAGATTTTCACAATGTAGGTATAAGGGTTAAGGGTTCCTCAGCCTAATATTTGATTTCACATTAATAATAAAAGAATAGTAAAAGGCAATAAAAGCATAAAATACACAATAAAAGCAGATAAAACAAATAAAACACACCCCTGAGACCTAAAAACACTTTGAACATGCCAATTTCATGCCAACTTTCTTACCGTTGGCATGTTCTCTGCCTCCCTCTGGTCCTTTTCAGTCACCTGGTTGAAAGAGAGATACACAAAAATTGATAGTAAAGGGTCAGGTGTGCGCACACACTTAAGTCTTTCCATCCAACATCTATGAAATATCATGGGCAAGTGTTGTACCATGGATTTACTTTTCACAACTCTAGTTTGGCCATATGTACCTTGACTCTCCTACGAGGAAGCCTGGAAAGGGGCTCCAGCCTCCCGCAGAGCAGGTCTTTCGCCTCCTGCGTCCAAAACGCGAAGCGATGTCCGTGTCTGCATAGAAAACCAATGTATACTACATGTAGTAATGTAACGTCAAAAATAAGTGTGAAAATGTCTATCCACGTTTAAATGGTCCTACCCTTCAATGGAGAACCTCTCCATGACCTCCAAACACCACCATTTCCTAAGAGATGGCATGTCCCCCTACATAAAACCAATTGTGTGAAACCACTGTGAACATTTGTATCTGTGAAGACTATGGACAATGTAAATGATGTCTTCCAATGATGAATATACAATTTACCTCTGAGAAGTTGAACGGAGTGCTAGTGCAAAAGCTGAGCGCATACTACAAAACAAAGGGAAAAAGAGAACACAAACAGTGATTTACAAGATGTACATACAGCCGCTGGAAATATTAAGACACCACTTTGAAATTATGAAAGTGGTCTCTTATTTTCCCCCGCGGCTGTATGTATATTAGGCAGCATACATATTAAGACACATCTGAAGTGTATCCGAACCAGCTAAAACTTGAATTTTACCATTAGCATGAAGATTCCACAGTTCACTCCGCCGGTTTGTTGTGGGAAACCCTGAATAACAAAGTGTCAGACTGTGAATATGATGGGGGCGTAACTAAAGTACAATCGATACGGAAACACATACAGTAACAATGTGTCAACAACACCTATAAAAGCTTGATTTTAAATATTTACGTCGAAGTCACAGCCAGTCTTCTCAGTCCATTGCCCTGGCTGAATGGACTGTGAAATGTTCCTAAAATAGAACAATAAAATCAGTTGAGAACAGACTGAAACTACAGAACAAGGCTTACATGAAAACCTGAAGCCGTAGAACAAGGCTCAAAAACCTGTAGCCATAAAAGTGAAAGAAACCAAAGATGAAACCACACCTGTGACACTCCCATCGTCATTGTGACACAGCATTGCACAGCACACAGTGCTCCCTTCACACAAAATTACCTCACCTCACCCGTGCATGGGGGCAGCCCTAGGGAGCAGTGCAGTGGGACAGGACCCCATCAACTGTTGCATCAGGAGTCGAACCTTTGGGCTACAATTCTGACAGCTTAACCGCTAACCCCATGACTGCCCATAGAACAAGGCTTGAAAACCTAAAGCCATAGAACAAGGCTTGAAACACTTTGAAAATATATGTGGAAGTAGGCCAACTAGGCCCATCTATAAACCTAAATATTGCTCTGTATGCCTCATCTCCAAAACCTTGAGGAAGAAGAGAGTCCAAGAAGAGGATCTGTCGGTCTTGAACTTTTAACACCTGCAGACATACATTTGGTGTCACCCATCAACATGGCTAATTGTAAATTATTAAAGGGGGCAGAAATGGGTCTGAAATACTCAAATGTTCACTCAACACATAGCAAGTAGTGATCCCCTTGGCCTGGTTGCCTACTCCAAGCAGGAAAAAGGATAGCATCCCTTGACCGCACATCATCCCGTTGTTTGGGAATAATTTTGCAGACAGACATACACACTTACTGTCCTATGGGGCATTGATATGGAAAGATGCGTACACATGGTCAGAATGTTGGAGGAAGTGTATACATACAAAAACATACACATACTTCTGCAAAGACACTCACCGGCAGATTGGACAGGGGGTCCACATTCATTTTCCAGGTAGGGACAGCAAACATGTCCACAATATGGACATCTTTTCCCTGCTCAGAGACATATACTGATAACCGCTTCTAACAAAATAGACAGTCTTAACACATGCACTAAAGATTTAGAAAAATAAATAAATTAATCAAAACCAGATTTACATGCTTTAGAGCAGCCTCGCGCACCAGCTTCAGGCAGGCATTTCCAATCTAAAAAGAAAACACACTCATAATCCTTGCGGTCTGGTTATAATGTAGGATACCTACATTTTCAAAAGGTCATACTCACGGTTGAGTCCATGCACCTGTTGAGACCCAGGCTTAGGAAATCCTCACGGAGAAGGCAGACATCTCCCTCTTTGGTGAGGAGTTCATTGCCTGGGCGGCTGGTGTCCAGGACATATTTCAGCTACAATGCATATCAGAGTTATTGCAAGGATAAGGCCAATTGGGAAACTCAAACTCCCTTTGTCATTGCGACACAACACGCCACAGCACACAAGTGAACACTGCACACAATGAAATAGCATTTATGTCTCACCCGTGCAAGTGGGCAGCCCCCGATGGCGACCCAAGGGAGCAGTGTGACGGGACGGTACCATGCTCAGGGTACCTCAGTCATGGAGGAGGATGGCGGAGAGCACTGGTTAATTACTCCCCCCACCAATCTGGCGGGTTGGGAGTCTAACCGGCAACCTTTGGGATACAAGTCTGACGCCCTAACCACTTACCCATGACTGCCACTGACATGAATAAGCCATAATTAACACACAGCACGCCAGTACTATAAGTCAGTGACAAAAAATATATACAGTAATAATTAAATAATAACAAAATATCGTTTTAGAAGTCACTTGCCAGGGCATCCTGAAGAGGGCCGGTGTCTTTTGCCCATTTGGCACCCAACCAGGCATATCCATGGTCCTGCTGCAGGGAGCAGGAACTATAACCATGGTCATGGTAGACTGCCAGCCTTTGGAAATCGTGACCTGCTAACACACCAACAAAACATTAATAAAAGAGAATGTCATTAAGTAAAATTAAGTAATGTCATGACATGCATATCACCCATCAACTCCACAGATTAAGCTTCAACAGACAAGATAACTCTTACCCTCCTGTCGTTGATATGGCTTGAGACGTGCAATATTATGTTTTTGCTTTGTCCCTTGCCCTGTTGTCACTGTGGCAACACCTTTTGCGGTCAGGCCCACAACCGTATATGGCCCTCTGTGGCGGGCGGACAGTCCTTCTTTAAGGGACTTGTTACGGGGGTTATTCACCACCAGCACCTCATCCCCAACACCAATAGGGCGGACTGGCAATTTTTTGCCTTTGCGGGTGGCAAAGCCCTTCATCTGGCGTTGTTGCGCCCTTTCGATGTTCTGCAAAACCTACAATACCGTAGTAGCAGACATAATAGAAAAGTCATTGTAGGACTGGGTAAAACACACCTCCTAATCTGATCATCACCTACTGTCTTAAAGAACTGACCTTCTCATTAACTGCCTTCATTTTGTTGACCACATCGTCCACTTCGTCGTCAGGCTTGCCCATCTCAAATTCTGCCAGGGGACAGGCGTTCAGGACCTCAGGCAGCAATGGGTGGCGGTGATACATTAAAAAGAATGGTGTATGCCTCGTGGATGCCTAGACACATAGCACATTTCCATTAGGATTATAAATAGACAACAGGAAACAGAAAAAAAGATAGAGCGAATGGCAACCTGCAGAGTGGTGTTTATGCCATAGATGACTGCATCGAGATGGAGGTCCCAGTCATCATGGGCATCATTGACATATTTGCGGAGGGCGCGCTTGATGTTCTGGTTCATGCGTTCATCCTTCACATAAATAAAAAGAGCAGTAATTTTTTTTTTGCATACATTCTATGCACGACATGACATAAAAAAAAAAAAAAAAATACATACACACACATATACAGTATATTGTAAATTACCTGGCCATTAGTCTGGGGATGATAGGCACTGGAGACTGAATGTTTTATGCGAAGCATTTCAAATATTTTCTCATTTAGCTGTGGACAAATGATGTAAAAAGATTATGGTTCCATGAATTTTCATTCAGGGAGAAATACAATGAGCCACGCGTTTGTAAATGGGCCAGAAGGGCAGCACCTAAAAAAGGATTGAAGGCAGTTTTACTGATGCAGACACCAATGCTGTTACTGATGTAAAAAGCTTCTCACCTCATTCACGAACTCCTTGCCTTGGTCCGTGATTATTTTTTGCACCATGCCAAATGAGTATAATTTTTTAATTAATGCTCCGCATACCTCCCACGCCGTCTTCGATCTCAGAGGGGCAGCAGCAACCCATTTTGTGTAGAGGTCTGTCATGGACATAATGTACTTGTGGCCCCTCAAAGTTTCCTTCAGGGGACCAACAAGGTCCAGTCCGATGACTGTCCAGGGTTCACTGACCTGTAAAAATGCCTCATATTGATATAACCTATATTTTGCAGAAGGATACAGAAAAGTAACACACATTGTGTGAATAGAAACTCACTCACTACCTTTATAGGATGCAGGGCTGGGGCATCCGTCTGAATCGGGTCGTCCAGCTGACACTTATTACAGCATCTCACCTTAGACAAATGATAAGAACACAAATGTCAATTCAACTTAAAAATCAAGACACCCAACAAAAACATTTAACTGTGTGTGACGACAAAATCAGACACAATATCCCTGAGGAACAAGGCATACAAGATGTAACTGAATGAAACTCTGAATATAGTACTGATGGCACCTGCCACTTAAAAACCACCCACATGGAAAGGAGTAGAGCCGACAACTTGAAGTTCAGTTCAAATTCAAAGATTATTTATTTTCTCTTGTAGAAACATGTCTGTGAATAAAGCATGAAATACAGAGCTCTGGGTTCAAATTTATCTTGCCCTAGCGTCAACAAAGATGGACACTGAATCTCCCTGAACCCATTGATTATATAGCAACATAATTTCACTAAAGAATGTAACCAAAATTATGTCCGTTTGTACAAACTGGAATCAGTCGGGTCTTTTTATCTGGTCATCTTCATCTTGTGACGCACAACTGCTTCATGTCAGTCCTGTGTCTGACATCCATTACCTGTTGTGCCTTAATGAATCACAAACATCCACATAGACCATCAGCCATCCACAGCACAGGCCCTAGCCCTGTTTCAGTGCCCCGGGGTGGCCTTGCACAAACACCTTCATACACATATTTCCACATCCAACAGGGGTCCCTGGTTCATCTTCCCTGGTTCTGTAGGGAGGTGCTTTGGATTATTAATTCACATACGCACGCACGCACGCATGCACGCACACACAAACACACACACACACAAGCCTCCACGAGGCTACATAGCACCACTTGTGTCACCCCCTCAGCCCCTCTCCATCAAGGCAATTCACCAGCTCAGCCTAGAGGAAAAGCTATCTGATTAGGCCGTAGTCCACCACCTTGGCACATAAGACCCCGAGTGGTACTGTAGCCCCCTCCATAACCATAACATCATGCATACCAGCAGACCCTGTCATGGGAAAAGTCAAGATTAACACAGTTGCAACCTGTCGCTGCGCATCTTCCAGTAAGAGGCATTTTGATGTGCCCGTCCCCAGCTTTGTCACGTAACCTGCTGGTGTCTCTCTTTTGCGGCCCTCATCACGACAACGCCTGGAAGAAGTTTCATTAGCTTCCCTCCCCAAATGAAAAGACCCAGACCCCTCTCTTTGGCTCCAAACACTAAATGGTAAAAAAAGCTAAATGGACTACATTTGTATAGCACCTTTACACTCTTTCGAGCACTCAAAGATCGTTACATTGTATGCCTCACTTTCTTCCCATTCACACACCGGTGGCAGTGGCTGCCATGCAGGGTACCACCCTGCCACCAGGAGCAATTCGGGGTGAAGTATCTTAGCCAAGGACACATTGATGGGGTCAGACAGAGCGGGGCTGCCGAACAGTCTCCTCTATCACCTGAGCCACCACTGCCCCTAAAAAGTAACATATAAGTTTAAAACGTGAATGTCAGTAGCTGTATTAAATGATAAGTTCAGCCAATATCAACATACTGTTAATGCTCTCACTACCCTGGACTTGTCAGTACCAGAGAATGTTTATTTTTTAATTCAGCCTTTCCGAGATCCTAGTCATTGCAATGGAGCCAGGTGTTTGTTTACATAAAAAACAAATGGATGTATTCCCAATAACATCCAAAAGGTTATGCAACATCAGCAGACAACTAACAAACAGTGCTTTTAAAATAGCCCCCATTAGAATAGCTCAGATCTCGGAAAGGGCTGAGCCCTTGCAACATCACCGGGCACTGACAAGTCAAGGTTAGCGTGAGCAATACATCAGCATATTGAAATTGACAGAACTGGTCCTTTAAAATTAGTAAATACTTACACTTAGATTGCTAGATGAAGCCACAATCACATGTGTTAGTGACTATATGAAATGAAATCAACAGTAGCCTACTTACCCAGTTCTCAATGTCCTTCGCCTGACCATCCCAGAAATTCCCAGAGATGGCCTTATTTCGGGTACCCCTGAAGTGACTATATGAAATGAAATCAACAGTACTTACCCAGTTCTCTATGTCCTTCGCCTGGCCATCCCAGAAATACCCAGAAATGGCCTTGTTTCGTGTACCCCTAAACTTGCGGTGGTTGCCAGACCCAGGCAGGTTGTGACACTCATTTAAGACAGCGTCTTTCTCCGCGTCGCTGGTTATTACCAGCCGCATGTACTGCCGCCTCGGCCCGATGTAAAACAAGCGATTATCTATTAAAACATGGAAAAGGTATGTCGTATTTAGACACTCTTATTAGGCTACGTGAAGTTGTCATGAACTGCATCAGAGTTTCTTACAAGCATTCCAAGTGAGCATCAAGTGACAACTCTGACAAACGACACTGACAAAACAGAGAAGGCTAACAACATCGATCGCACATAATCTCCTTTGGCGCGCCATCGTATCAAGAATATCAGAAAACTAATGACAGCAACTGACATGAACTGGAAAGATCTCCAACTCTGATGAAATTAGGGTTACCTTTCACTATGAACCGCTTCGATGAGCGGCGGACCTTCCACTTTTCCTGCTTCCCACAGAGGGGCAACACTCGCCCTGTCTGTAAAAATGTTTTTACGTTTTCATAAAACTGGTATCCAGATGTCTCCGCGCCGGTAGTCGCACTCCCTTCCATCCTGGCAGACTCAAATCGGACCGGGGTCGAGTAGCTGAGGTAAAACTGTCGTAAATATAGGGCCAGATACCCGGAAACAGCCGTAAATACTCGGGCGGATATCCGGAAATACTCGGGCGGATATCCGGGCACTCACATCCGGCAGCCTACTCACATGGGGTTGCTACAAGGTCCTCCAGCTGTCTCTGGAGCGCGCGCGCGCGCACACACACACACACACACACACACACACACACACACACACACACACACACACACACACACACACACACACACACACACGGGGGGTGCTTTTCTCTTGCAGCCTACATCTGCATCTTCTGTGGAAGGGTGTATTTTGGAAACATAGGTTAGGCCTACATGCTTGTTTTGTGTAGTAGTTACATTGTTAGTGTTACAGTCATTATAGTGTAGTAATTGGCTGGTGAAACTTGAAATGTTCTCGGAGAGTGCAAACCTCCTCCAAGGAAGGTGTTTGACAGCACATTTGACTATGTTACACATTTTTGATCTGGATCAACACCAAAAATGTAATCATTTGTTCCGTTTGTCATTTCCAACAACTCCTCAAAGTTTCATCCACATCTGTTCATAAGTTTTTGAGTTATCCTGCTGACAGACAAACAGACAAACCAACACGACCGAAAACACAACCTCCGGAGGTAGTAAAAACATAATTGGGGCAGCCGTGGCCTAGTAGACAGG
>NC_085857.1:59136813-59159313 GCF_034702125.1 Engraulis encrasicolus
ACGATTGTGTTTTGATCCCAGATATTTAACATTTAAGTCCCGTTATATCATTATAGAAGCGCAGAAGTAGTCTGTGGTTCTGGTAAAATGCTAACATTAGCTTACCCGGTTAGCTCAAAACATCGAGTGATCAAATGGCAATGTGGGGTAACTTATTTGTGTTACATAAGTTCGTGGTGCATTTTTACATCAATCCATGGTAGTCATGACATTTATAAGCATTTAGGGTCTTTATATTAAGCAAAAACGTGATCACAGAAATCGCCGCCATGTTTTTCTAAAAATTTTGTAACTCCCGCCCTAGCTACCCATACGCCCATCTGATTGGTTATTGGACCATCAAATTTGCATGACATAGAGAGCTCGTCTATATCAAATCGCGTCTCGCGGCGATATTGCTTCACCTCCGCGCTGTCAAGCGCGATATCCCCCCCATTCAAAGTCAATGAGAGCGGAGCGGAATTTCTCTGTGTGGGTACGGAGCGCAAGGGTATGAGAGTATTAGGTTGAACAAAGGGGTGGGAAATAGGGTCTCAGAGACAGAGGGGAACAGACGCTCTCTGATGGGTTGACAGGGGGTGACACAGCTCTCTGATTGGCTGAGAGAGGGGCTAAAAAGCTCTGTATCAGTGAGGCCCTCTGATTGGACAATTGTCTAATTAGAACCAAAAGTATTCACTTAACCATTTAAGGTTTCAGCTCTCAGTCTGTTTGTTTATGTTGTTTGTTTATTTGTTTGTTTGTTTGTTTGTACGACATGCTGATGAGCAGACGATGCCCTCATGTAGGCCCACTGTAACGGCCTTGAGGTTGACTCTGTAAGTCTCGAATTGTGTGGAACATAAAAATACAAAAATAAAATAAAAATCACTTTATTAAACCAGTGTGTCTATTTGTTTTATTTGCCTATTTGTTGTCAATTTTATGACATGCTGACTGGCTGGCATTGGGATCTCGATTTGTGTGGAAAATAAAATGTAAATAAATAAAATAAGCATCACTTTGTAAAAAACACTATTCAGTGTAGTCATGTGTCTGCAGCTGTGCCAAGCTAGGAATAGACTGATTACAACAGAGTGTAGTACAATGGAATGCAAGCCTACAGAAGTAGGCCAGGGTGGAACACAATACAATGGAACTCAATAGACTAGAATAGAATGGAACACAATAGATCAGATTATAATGAAATACAGTAGATTCTATTCAAAAGAATGGACCTGAGAGGAATAGAATGGAACTGAGTAGAATGGAGCAGAGCGGGGAATCCAACGTGTGTGTGTGTGTGTGTGTGTGTGTGTGTGTGTGTGTGTGTGTGTGTGTGTGTGTGTGTGTGTGTGTGTGTGTGTGTGTGTGTGTGTGTGTGTGTGTGCATGTGGGAGGGGGGTCCACATTACCCTTCATATGCCTTTGGCTTCTCCATATGCGTCCTCGGCCTGTGCTTGTGGCCTCCTGTTTCGCTGACCCCCGCCATCCGTGGAGAAAACAATAAAGTTTCCCCGCTATCAGCCAACTTTTGGGGGACTATTCTTCATTCACCATCCCGTTTGCAAATGAGAAAATGACATTAGAGTTGCGCTTTTGCCAGATATTGAAATTCTTGTTGGTGGGGACGTCTTCACGAGGCCATAAGGAGGATCAAGGGAGGACTGGAGTCCGCATGTTAGAATGAACCCTTTGTCCCGGGAGCCCGCCAACACTGTCAGCGGCCCTGGCCTATTCCTACAGAGGCCCATTAAGATGAATCGTCTCTATCAAAATAACCACAGTAAGTAAAGAAATAAATAAGTACAAACCCCAACTCCGGTGAAGTTGGGACATTTTGTAAACAGTGAATAAAATCAAAATGCTATCATTTTCAAAACATTCAAATTATTCATTAGATGGAGAATAGTGAAAAGACAACATATTAAGTGTTAAAACCGAGAAGAAAATATTGTTTTGGGGGACATATGTACTCATTTCTAACTTGATAACTGCAACACGTCTTAAACAAGTTGGGACGGGGATCAGTGAAATTTAGTAAACATCCAAATAAGATAAAACAACAAAGAAGAACATTTCAAAATGAATTGTACTGACGGACAACATAGGTGTCCAGGTATAAGATCATCACAGAGAGGCTGAGTCACTCAGAATTAAAGATGCAAAGGGAATAATTACCATAGTTATTACATACATTTTTGAATTCCCTTTGATTTACCACGATTGAGTGTATATAAGATATATTTTTGTTATTAAAATCATTGTATAGGTTCATGACATCATGAAATATATATTGGCTGTAGTCTCACTCTAGCACTCCAGGAATTAGAGCTATTGAAAATTGACCATATTAAGAATGCTTAATGCGTGCATTCTCCTAAGCACTTGAGACTCAGAAGACATAGGAAACTGTCCTTTGCTTACAGAAGTCAGCAGAAGTTGTAGAAGTCCATTCTTTTTGACAATAATAGAGCATTGCACATCCTGTGCTACAGTGAAAATGGACCATCCAACTTGTGTTAGTGCTAACTTCAAAAGTCAGCCTCCATGATGGCATGCGGGTGCAGTAGTGCATTGGTTAAGATGTTCTCACTCATCTGTAGAGTAAATACAGTGCTGAATGGTATAAATGGGTTTTAAACAGCATGAAAAGCCACTCATGCATTATATTTTGAAGGGAGATCTTCGATTACTGCCACATAGTAAGGTCAAATTGCATTCTCTACTATGTTTTAACAGTTTGGCTCCATCATAAGGACCAGCAGGTGATAAAATGGTGAGCTTTTGGTCAAGACCTGTCACACTGTAAGCACTACAGAAAGGAAAACATTGCAAAATATGACAAGGAATACACCCACCATTTAAGCTGGTGAAATCATGTCCAAGATAGGAATTAACACTGTTTTTCATATAAAATCATCTCATCGGTTAATGTATTTAACTGTTAAGTGTTGTCTTTTGTTTTGTTTTTAGTCTTCCTCGACATTTGCTGCCATTTATTGTCCCCGTCCCAACTCTTTTGAGACGTGTTGGATTTATCAAATTAGAAATGAGTACATATGTCCCCCAAAACAATATTTTTTCTCGGTTTTAACACTTAATATGTTGTCTTTTCACTATTCTCCATCTAATGAATAGATTGAATGTTTTGACAATGATAGCATTTTGATTTTATTCACTGTTTACCAAACGTCCCAACTTCATCGGAGTTGGGGTTTGTACATAAGTAAATAAATAAAATAAAAGGTCTGTAGTTTGTTAGGAATGGGCTGAAATGGGAATGGAATATAACTGGCTAGAACAGAAGGAATCCAATAGGTTGTTATAGAATGGGATACAATAAGTTAGCACACAATGGGATACAATAGGTTAGAATAGAAAGGAGCAGAGAAGAACCGAATGGAACACAATACAATAGACTGGAGCGGGCAGAGATGGTCTGAGGGCAACACAATAGAAGAATGGAACAGCATTAGATAGCATTAGACAACATCCATAATCTTTATGGATCCCTTTGAGAGACAGGAACATTTCAGGAGTTAATTGTGGGTGGGTGGACTGTATACCTGTATGTGCTGTGGAGTGCTGTGTCACAATGACAATGGGAGTTGAAATTTCCCAGGAGGGCTTTCACGCTTTCACATATGTTGCATATAGTTTGTTGATACAGTATATCTTTACCTGATATGCGTCTGTCCATATCCATTACGATGCATCAATGATATCAAGTAAACCAATAAACAAATACATTAATAAATAAAAAGGTTTGGTAGTTGTAGTTTGTAGTTAGAGATGGAATGCAATATAATAGGCCAGAACAGAATGGAATACATTGCAATAGACTCACTAGGTCATGCTGATGGCTACACAACAGAAGAATGGAACAGAATAGAGTAGAATAGATTAGAATACAGCAGGCTGCTTGGCTACACAATAGAATAGTGGAACAGCTTTAGAATAATCCTTATTCTCTGTTCAGGAGAGATAGAGGCATTTCAGGGGAGTCAGGAGTGGATATTGGGGCTGTAGTGGTGTTACACTGTAAGGTTAAATGATCAGTATGTAGTTAGAATATGTTTTAATATACAGTATGTAGTTATTATATAATGTGAAAAATATATTTGCAATGTGTAGGCTATGTAGTTGCTATATAAGGGGAATTGTATAGTTGTAATGGATGTATATGAGGTTATCAATATTGTAATTATGCATTATCACACATTATTACAGTATTCACTATAATTTAGGGGTACTGTGAGAGGGTGAGTGGATTTCACATGTGGTGTTCGATTCACTTACGAGACTTTATGATAGGGAGGGGATTGTTTCTGGGTGATTAGACATGCTGAGGTGAAAGGGTCAAAATTCAGGCATTCTGTTGTTGCTTCCAGGTCCGCGCTGATTGAACAGATATTATGATGCTCTCACCCAATATTCTTAAAATGTCTTACAAATAAAGGGGATTTTGGGCTTTGAGATTCTGGCCCATGCAGATCATTTAGCAGGCTCCAATTTATAGGCAGTGATTAGCAAAATTGACACATTAATTGTACTTCCTGCTTAACCCTGGGCCTGGCACAACTGACCAAACCCCCAAAGGCTGGGACAACTGACAGCTGCCCTTAGCCCTAAAGCCTTGGGCAACTGACCACATAAAAGGCCTTAGCCCTGGAAGTGGGACAACTGACCCATATATTCCCCTGACATTGACAACAAGCCTGTACATTAGTCAGTATGTAACAATGTTGGTAGTGCGTTCTAATAAAGTTTGTGGAAGATTATAAAAGTTTGAGGTACGATATACCGTTATAGGTTAAACTTTAGTGGTTATACCTAATTACTGTAATTAACAATCACAATTCACACTTGTATGACCTGTACTTCACTTAAGAGTGATTCCTTATTATTGACACTGCAAGCAAATTTCATGTCTCAAATTAATCACACGACTTAATTAAAACATGACTAACATTGGAACATTATTCCACTGTAATCCACGCACCATTATTGTTGGTGTTAGCTAATAATGTGTGCCGTCAGGAAGGCTAGAATTCAATGGAGGATGAAACACATAGAAAGACACAATGTACAACACTCGTAGTCAGAGTGGATATATAGATATTCGATGCTTTATTCAGTTCTCCAAAAGTCAGTCATACAGGACAAGGGACAGGTACACGTGTGTGTATGATCATCATTCCCCGAAACACACACATGCACGCACTGACTCGCACACAAGCACAGATAAGTATATTATCCATACCATCATACAGGGGACGTGTGTGTGTATTTTCTTTCTCCAACACACACACGAGCGCGTACACACACACAGTAGGGCACAGCAGGTTATTCATGTTAAATAATACAGCATCTCATCTCATACACCACTCTCCTCCCTTCACTCTCACCCATCTACAGATGTGTCAAAAGTAAAAGTTAAATGGGAAAAAAAATCAGTTTCCTTCCATCACAGGTAACTTAGCCGAGTAGCCAGTAGACCTGAGTACTTGTCTTGTGATCAGCTACCTCTGCGCTGGTTGGATGAAGTTTGTGGCGAGTTCTTTGTATTCATCAGTAACAAGACAGTCCTTCTAGTACCTCATTAGGTACAATGGAGTAACTGGTGTACGCGCTATGCAATCTCATGTGCTAGTGTTGTACTTACAACATGAATTTCCTTTCACTTTTTACTTTTGACACCTCTGGTCTTCTGTCCATCTAGTCCATTCTCTCTATCTTTTAGTCATATTTTCATTACTCTAGTCTTCCGTTCAACCTGTTTACATCCTTTTGCCTTATTTTTCTTATTTACAATACAGTAACAGTATACACCATCATAGTCTGATGAACCATCATAGTTTGCTGATGAACATTAACAACAGTCAACTCGCAGAGAAGGCCAGATTTCTCTGCACGTGTGTGTGTTAGGCCACAATGTCAAGGTACAGCAAGCATTTAAGTCAGTCAGCATTTATGCAGTTCTTTCTGTCTCTCGAAACACACACCGTAAAGTCTGGTAAAAGTGTGTTTGTGTTCGTTATATGGTCTTTATTTCATGTACGTGTGTGTGTGTGTGTATGTGCGCGTGTGTGTATGTGTATGTGTGTGTGTGTGTCTTCAACCTTATCCTTGCTGCTGTTGGTCCGGGTGGCGTTTTCTCATATGTTTACATAAATATTTATTGTTTCCCAGCAAAGCGTTTTGAGCAGTAAGTGCAGGGACGCAGTCTTTCCCGTGTGTGTGTGTTTTAACTATCTATTTTGAAGATTATCCTTGTTGTTGCTGATCCGGGTGTTGTTGGTCTGGATGATGTTTCCTCATGTGAATGCGTAGATACTGTTTCCCTGCGAAGCGCTTGGAGCAATATGTACATGGATGAGGTCTCTCTCCTGTGTGAACGGTCTGGTGAGCCGTCAGGTGACCCGACTGCGTGAATCGCTTTCCGCACTGGGCGCATCGAAACGGCCTCTCCCCTGTGTGAATGCGCGTGTGTGTGTCCAGCGACTGAGACGTGGTGAAACTCTTACCGCAGAACGCACAGATGAAGCTACGCTTGTGTCCCTGTCCGTGTCCGTGTGTGTGAGCATGTCCGTGAGAGCGAAATGTGTGTGAAAGCAACCCAACGCCAGCGCCGAAGAGAGAGGACACGGCCGAGGCTGAGGAGGAGGGACTGCCGGAGCGGAGGCTGCTGGTTAGTGTGTGTGGGAAGCCGTGTGTGTGGACGTGCGACAGCGCGCTGTGGTGGCCGTGTGTGTGCGCGCCGCGCGTGCGCCACTCCGACAGCAACTCCGTCACGCCCATTGTCACGCCAACTCCCACTTCCGGCTTCACACACGCACGATCCATGAAACCCCCCACGCCCGCTGCGTGCGTGTCGGCTGTGTCTACGTCCCCATGTGCGTCGAGGGCCAGCGGGTCAGCGTGAGTGTGCGAGTGCGGGCCGGCTGTGTCCGTGGGTCCCTGCGCGGTATCGGAGAAGGCGTCCGAGTGAGTGTGTGTGTCGGAGTCCGTGTGTATCGAGTCGAGGGTGAGGTCAGCGTGTGTGTTCTCATCGTCACTTTCCAACAGTATAGCATGGCCCAGCTCGGAGTCCCCCGTACCGTGTGACAGGGAGCGCTGTGTGTGCTGTGAAAGTGAGAGGGAGTGTGGCGTATGAGTTGCGTCGGTGGGATCCGGGTGGAAGAGAGCATGTGTGCGAGTGTGTGGGTTGCTGCTGCTGCTTCCGCTGCCGTTGTCCTCCTCATGCTCCGTGGGGATCTCCTCCACCTCCTCTCCCTCTCCCAAGGAATCATGGGAAAGCATGTCCGCGCCATCCCTCTCGTCATCTCCTGAAAACACATATTTGAATACTTTCATTTGGATCGCAGCCCATTAGAAGCCCATTAAATCACAGCAGAGTTGCAGTTAATCAGGCCAATATTTTCCATGGATATACGGGGCACCTCAGTCTCCAGATGGACAAACTACCGGTACCCATGATGGCAGAGATGGAACAGTACTTGGTAGTGTTTTTTCAGTAGTTGTGCATCGTCGGAATAGCTGCAGTCCTTGTTAGAACAAGTTTGTGTACATGTCCAAGGCTTCCAAATACTAAGACAACTAATCTGCATCAATATCCTAGTCCCATGATGGCTGTGACCAGTGGTAAGCTTATGTCTCCTAATGTTGTACAGTTAACTACATATCTTTCATGCTGACAATATTAATCTAGTGCTTGTTTAATGTGACCCACATCAGTTTAATTTCATTTGTAGTTCGTCATTGTCAGTGTTCATGGGACAATGCGTTATAAAGACAAGCGACCCTGTAGTTTAAAATAAAACTGCGTCTCTGCATGTTCCTGGGGGAGCTACAGTGTGTGTGTGTGTGCGTACGTGCGTGTGTGTGTATATATATACGCATGACCGTTTCAGTTTAAGTTAAGCATTGGGAATACAAGACTGTCTGTCTTATATGCTATAACACTGCATGTCTACATGTTGGCTGTGACAAGCTGCGGTGGAGGTGAAATCTAATTTCCCCCTGGGGGAAAATAATGATTATCTATCTATCTACCTGACTATCTATCTATCTATCTATCTATCTATAATCTACAGTGTTAGTTAGAAAGATCAGGAAGTAAGTTATGTCTTCAACATTTACAGTACAGTTCACAGTCGTTTTACATGAGGTTCATATGACTTTTCTTCTTTACATACCAACCAGTTACACACAATCTACATAATGTGTTAGATAATATCAGTTACATGTGTTTGTAAATATGCCCATAATTTCTGTTTACATAACATCAAGTCACATGTTGGTAAATATGTACATAATGTGTGTTTCCATACCAACCACATGTTTGTAATGTACATAATGTGTGTTTACATAGCAACCACATGTTTGTAAATATGTACATAATGTGTGTTTACACACCAACCACATGTGCGTTACATAATATCAGTTGCAAGTTTGCTAAACAATGAAAGTGAAACATCTGCCATTTTAGTGTGGGAGGTTTCATTGATAAATTTGACCAACCTGGTGGCCAAACTGCATTAATTGCACATTGCACCAGTAAGAGCAGAGTGTGAAGGTTTAATTAGTTAAGAGCACAATTTGGCTCAAAGTATGGCAATGCACATAACAATGGGGGACATGTCAGAGTTCAAAAGTGGATAAATAGTTGGTAGTACACGTCTTGCTGGTGCATTTGTGACCAAGACAGCAAGTCTTTGTGATGTATCGAGAGCCTTTGGTATCCAGGGTAATGTCCGCATACCACCAAGAAGGACGAACCACATCAACATAATTTACTGTGGACGCAAGAGGTAACTTAGCTGTCTGAAGGGGATGTTTGGGTCCTAACCCGGATTGTGTCCAAACACCATAAAACAACAGCTGTCCAAATCACACCAGAATTAAATGTGTACCTCAACTCTCCTGTTCCCACCACAACAAATTATTGTGGTGTAGCCAGGTGTTTATTTTTTTGTCTAACCCCTGTGCATGCACTGCATGAATCATATGTAAGCTTAAGTTATAAACACCAAACAGTCCCATTATGTGAATCCAATCCAAGCCTACTCTGATTTATCAACACTCCTTTTCTTTAATTATTATTTGTGTCCAGACTGTTATCTAGTTTTCAGGTTACAGACAGACACAAACCTGTTTCCCCTGCTTCCGGTTGCTCCTGTTTGATCTCTACGGCGATTGGTTGGCTCTCGTCGAACCCACGTGACTGAAAGAAAGCCAACACCCACAACCAATCAAAGTCAATCACAATTAAAACACCATGGAAATGGAAGTTTGACGAAAATAAACGAACGGTTCAACATTTTAAACAGTTAAAAAATACTACTAAATAGTCCTCACCCCCGAACATGATTCTTCCATCACCATAACCGTTTTCCCCCGGGCTGCTTCGCGCATCAGCCGAGATTCACGGCCGGAGATGGTCCTGTCGGTCACGGCTCCACGGGCAATGATGCTCTCAATCAGCTGCAGTTTCTGCCGTAGATCCTCGTTCTCCTTCTGGTGCCGTGAGATCTCGAGGTGTAACACGGCGTAACCATCATCCACAAGCTCGCAGATCTCGGCTACTGCCGCTCGAGTCAGCGTCTCCATGATACTGGAGAGCTGGGAGTGAAAGGTTCGGTAGTTCGCCATTCTTTCAATCTCCCTTCTCACTTCAACTACAACCAACCTCCCTAAAATGGATGTCAGAACTGTCAATCCTTGTCTTGATGACAACGGTTAACGAGTATTACGGGATGTCACCGTTTAATTACCGGCAAGGGAGCCGTTGCCCAAGAGACGCTCTCGCCCCAGCAGCACGGCAGTCGATTCTCCTTGTGTTATTGTTTTTTGGGTATTTCCGGTTTGTGGTGGCAAAGGCCATAGTTATCAAAATAAAAGTTTCACTGGCTATGTGAGTAATGCAGTACAAATTCCCATTTATAGTTATTATTGAATTTAATCATTTATTAAAAAAAATGTTGACGGTGATTATTGTTATTAATATAGTTGTTGACTGCAGACTTGCATTGTTCTCACAATTGCCAAGGTGTTGTCTCTGTCTATACTGTTTACATTACATTTGTTGAAAAGTTCATTTTGATGTTAGTTACTGGCTTCCACCTTTACAGTAGGCCTACAACAATAGCACAGCCAATAGGTATGTATTAAATCACATTTAATTTTTTAATTTAATTACATTCATGTTGTCAGTCCATCCTTGGAAAATGAATCAATAAATGATTGAATTAACTAGTAGAGTACAGTATCATTTATTATTCCCATGGGAATTATAGTGTGCAGTAGCATACATAAACACAGAATACACAAGATGATACACATATAATTTCACATACATTAAAGGATAGCTCCAGCCAATTTCAACATGCACTTGTAATGCTCACACTACCCTGGACTTGTCAGTTTTTGTTTTCTTTTCTTTTCTTCAGCCTTTTCCGAGATCCTGGTCATTGTAATGGGGGCAGGTGTTTGTTTACATTTCAAAAAAAACATCTTCACCCAAAAACATCCAAAAGGTTATGCAACATCAGCAGACAACTAGCAAACAGCGATAGTTTAGAGTAGGCCTATGTTAAGAATGTTTTCAATGTAAACTAAATCTGCCCCCAATAGAATAGCTCAGATCTCGGAAAGGGCTGATCCGAAAAATGCAGCATCAACGGGTACTGACAAGTCAAGGGTAGTGTTGACTGCATGTTAAAATTGTCTGGAGTTCTCCTTTAACCTACATACTGTATTACCATATGTGTATGTGGACATATCTGTTTCTGGACCCATCTGATTTAAGTTGCACTCACAGGAGATATCGTTCATTTTTTTATTGATGCATACATTCATAGATGAGGTACTGGGTGCAGACATTGTGTTTCTGGGTGCAAACTATAAAAGGTGCGGGTGCATGTATTCACATCATTTTATTAGAGTACGTCTAGCTGGCGCTCTGACTGTGAGAGAGAACGGTCCCAAGTCATTCGTTCCCTCTCAAACACTCACACACACACACACACACTTATCCCGTTTCAACATCCTAATTGCAAATAACAAAATTACCTTTCACTTGCGTTTTTGCGAGATATTGAACTCAACTCATGTCGTCAATGAAGTCTTGTGACGAGTGTGACAGGGAACAAGTAATGGGAACGTTAGTAAACCTCCCTCCCGAAGCCTCATACAGTATCGGTAGCGCTGGACTATTTTACTGGCTATTTAGCTCAGCGGTATCATACTGTCCCTCCCATGGCCGAACCGATGTGTTGACTAGGAGGTAGCGGGTTCGAGCCCTGAGTTCTGGACTGCACAGGATCACCTCAGTTTCATCAGCACCTGGGGATGATGGTTAGGATCATGGAAAGAACCCTGTGTGTGTGTGTGTGTGTGTGTGTGTGTGTGTGTGTGTGTGTGTGTGTGTGTGTGTGTGTGTGTGTGTGTGTGTGTGTGTGCGAGATCAAGGTGAGGTGGTGCTGCTGCTCTTCTCCACTTCCTGGTTCCTCCTCCTGCTGATGATGTAGGCGGCGGCTCCGCCCACAGCCATGGCAGCATACGTCACCAGCACAAACTAGACGACACACACACACACACACACACACACACACACACACACACACACACACACACACGAGAGAGATACATTAGAGTAGTAAACATCACCAGCCCAAACTGAAGACAGACACACACACACACACACACACACACACACACACACACACACACACATACACACATGAGAGATATTAGATTAATATACATCACCACCCCAAACTGAGCACGCACGCACGCACACACACACACACACACACACACACACACACACAGGGCCGCTGACAGGTTTGGCTGGGCCCGGGACAAAATTTTCTCAATGGGCCCCCCCTCCCAACACCAAAAAAGCCCCCCACCCCCTCATCCCTGACGGTCCCTACACAAAATAGTCAAACGCCCAACCACAACCACGTAATTCCCTTGTGCAGCTCCAAAACACACCACGTCGGGATGACAAGCCCATTTATAACGGATAAACTTATTTACAACCTTACGGATATGGACTGAGTGGAGTTATGGTTTTCAAAATGCTATCACAATAAAATCCACGCTATTGTATTACTTAAGCTCATGAATAGCACATTTTTCATCACATCGACCATTTTCACTTGACCAAGGGGAATCATGTCAAGGACGCGTGTATGTCCGCTGAACTTCCAGAGAGGGGAACAAGGCGGAGCACATTCATCTTGCGAGTGTCAAGTTCACCGCAATCAGAACCGAAAGTTACAGGTTACCCCAAAACGACACCGTTATAACCCATTCGTTACATTCAATTCTAGGCTATCTAAATGTCAATTTCACACGTTGACATGCCACTGGCTTATTTTAAACCAAATAAGTTTAAACCAGAGTCGAGTTACACTGGCTGTAATTCAGCTGACCGGGGATGATTCTCATATCAATTCAGCCTGAATGGCGTGCGCGTGCCTGCCTGAAACTTTTGATTTAGACACATAATTGCAGAGTAGGCCTAATGCGCATATTCATAGATTCAATTACATAGGCGCATGAAACACGTTGTTATTAAGCCGTTGTGGTAATCAAATTATTCGATACCCCCTGTCTCTCTGATACTGATTACCGCCGTGTGACTTGCTCACGGCCTCCTGTGCCAATGTTAGGCTACTTGACGACGGGGCTGGAAAAAGTTTGCCGTGTCTTACCTGGATCTGCTGCACAGCTGCTTTTACTGGTGCCTGCTACATCATTCCAGTCTTTCCTGAAATATTTAGCCAGAGAACCCCTCAGCCTTTTGGCTTCTTCCTGTATTTTTCGTTGTTCCTTATTTTTCTGCGCTCCTGACTTTTGCATATTTACTAACTGGCTCGCGCACACTGACCACTTATCGAATGCTGTCGTCTTTTTTTCTAGAAAGACCAATCCATTTTGGAATAGGGGTGATAGGGGATATTGGCCGTTTTTTCAAGGGCAATGAAGACAAACATCTATAGGCCTAAATAATTGTTTGAATGCAATTAAAGCACTTTTCTACCCTAAAAAACAACACATTTTGAAGTGAACGTATCATAATTGAGCCCAACGTCATGGGGGCCCAGTTATGGGCCCCCCTCTATTCCAGAATTCCCAGGGCCCGGGACAAAAAGCCCTTTAGTCCCCCCCTGTCGGCGGGGCTGCACACACACACACACACACACACACACACACACACACACACACACACACACACACACACACACACACACACACACACACACACACACACAGGCTACATTGGAAATGAATGGGGTTTTATTTCTGGTAAATTAGAATGTCCATACTACCAAATCATCAAAACTTGGCATAGAAATCTATTGGGTATTTTGAAGGGTGAAGAGTGAAGGCCAAAATGTGCAAAAATAAACAAATGAATGATTGGAATAGTTCAAAATGTGGGCAATGCATTTACAATCCATGAAAGTTAAACATTATTGATGGAATTGTGGAAATAAATTAACTTTTTCATGATATTCTAATAATGTGGCCAGGATCTGTATTGGAGGCGAGCAGAGGTTGTAAAAACCTTTTCTTCCTAAGAGTAATTCCTTACTGGTGCCGGATATAGGCCGCATGACCCCAAACTTCTACACGTGTGTATTGTTACGCGGAGCTGTATTGCCTTCCTGCTGGACAGCTGCTTTGTTTTCGCCTGACAACCTACTTAAGGCAGGACAAAGCAGCGTTCGGGCTCTCTCTCTCTCCTCCTGTGTCTCCTCCCTTCGAGGGTCGATCCTCCAGAGCGTGCATGGCACCCTAGTGCGCGCATTCCATTTCTGGTCGTTTCGCGCTGCAAGCTTAGCACTCTCGTACTAGGATAACTACAATTTGGTGATGGTGTTTTTCTTCTCACTTTAGTTTAGGTGAGATAGAGCAGGGCATAGTAAGTTGACCTGGAAGACTCACAGGGTGTTGCTTTTGTCTTCTATCTTTAGGATTTTGGTCTTATACCTTAATGACTTAACATTCATTTGGCTAAATGATAGTGTTCACAACATTTTTGGTCACACAACGTTCTAAGAATAGTATTTTGCCAGTTCAAAGAGTTGCAGACTGCAAAATCGTATATCAAAAACTGGTTTATATTTATGAATCGAAATGGAACGTTGGGTATTGAGGTGTTTCCGATCAAAGATCGAGATACTCTTCCTCAGTTCACCGCAACCTGATATCAAAATCAGATATGATTTTAAAGTCATGTAGTTTGAGCTTAAGAGAGAGGCTAGAAGAACAGAAGAAACTGTGTGTGTGTGTGTGTGTGTGTGTGTGTGTCTTACGTTGCGTCGTCCCTGTAGAGTGTAGGAGTTGAAATGTTTCCTCCATCCGCTCAAATTCACTGTAGCCGGCGGCTCGATCCCAAACAGTTGCCTCTACACACACACACACACACACACACACACACACACACACACACACACACACACACACACACACACACACACACACACACACACACACCAGATTGGCAAAGTATTTTCATAATGGGTCCCACAGCAAATAAATACTATCACATGTATTGGGCACACAAGCTAATGCCGCCCCCACTCCACAAACCACCACAAACACACACCACTGTTAGTAAGTAGGGACAACCTTCCATTTTGTCCCCAACAAACTGTCATCCAAAAGTAATGCTAACCCTATATTGCACATATATATTACTCCTCATATCAAATTACATAAAATAGTATGCATGCAATGCTGTATAAAAAACACCCCCAAACACACATAAAAAGTTACATAAAATTACAGTAATACAAAGACCAAGTATACAGCTTTTTTTCCGCGACCCACCTTGACTTCAGATATCAGGTGTCCAAAACTGGTCAGAGGGATCCGCGTTTTAACAGGAGAGGTCGGCATTTCTGAAAAAAAAAAAACCCACACAAATACATCATGTAGCTGGCAGGTTTTTATCACAGACTATTGGTGATTACATGTAAGTGAAGTTAGTACATCAGTACAAAACGTTATTTAGTCTACTTACTTGTACGGTTGTGTTACAAGGACACTGAAGATTCAATGGATCCACGTTACAGCTGTGTTTTTTCCGGGCTACAAGACGACTGACACATTCAGATCCAATCAGAATTGAGTTAGCGCACCGATCGACCAATAACATGCTTGAAGGTGGGCGGGACTTGGGTCAGTTACACAAGGGCATTTAAAGGCACAGCACAACATTATGGTTACATACGGTCTGGAGTAATGTGAATGTGCTCGCAATTTTGCAATCTCTACAAGTCTATTTTCAACTCAGCTTTAAGTATTAATGGACAGAGATTCAAGAGTTGTATTGTCATTGACAGAGAAAGGCAACATAATTGTGATTATGTGTTAATTAGTTAATTGTATTGATATTAATAAGAAGGCTACTTAGTTCCCAAACTTTTTTCCCTTGCTCACCCCCTTGTAGGCTACGTTTCAATGTGGTTTGTGCACCCCATAAACAAATGTTTTGGTGTGCTCAGTGGCGATTTTAGGGTCAGGTGGGGCCCCAAGCGAAAATGCAAAATAATGAACCCTTTTTGCCTATGTTTTGGTCCTGCTCTGGTTGCACCGGATTGTCAATTTAGAAGCGCGGAGTGCGTATCTCCTTTGTTTTGCAAAATAATGAACATTTGAACCAAAATCACTGTGTGTGGGCTGTTATCCACTATAGGGCTTGGGGGCCCCAAGCGGCTGGCTGCCTTGCCTTGTGGCAAGATGCGCCTCTGGGTGTGCTGATGGCCACTCAAATATGGCTTCACTGCACAAATCATTGCACTATGCAGAGACATTTGGGGAATCCTCATTTCCAATAGACTTGATGTTTCTTAAGCATAGGCCTACAATTCACCATAGAATTAAAAGCTACTTAATTTTCATTAATGCTGTGTAAAAACACACATATCCGCCACTCAATTCAGCTCGCGGACCCCCGTGTGGAATGTCATGCACCCCCAGGGGTGCACGCACCCGAGTTTGGGAAACCCTGAATTACTATATTGATATTAATATTAATATTACTTAATAATATTAATATCACAATAATACAATTAATTTACTGATAGACGCTCAGCCTGGAACTATGTGAATGTGCTTGCAATTCACCACTAGATGGAAGAAAACAGCTGGAAAAGATGCAGGGGCACACTGATAGTATCTGATATTTCAATGGGTTCAAATTACATCTAGATTGGGTGTGTGTGGGGGTGGGGTATATATACAGCCGCGGCAAAAATTGAGAGACCACTTCCAAATTTTCAGTTTTTCTGATTTTGTTATGGATAGGTATGGGTTTGAGTAAAACAAACTTCGTCATTTCATTCTATGAACTACCGACAACATTTCCTCCGAATTTCAAAAGTAAATATTGTCATTCAGATACTTTATTTGCAGAAAATATCAAAATGGTCAAAATAACGTATAAGATGCAATGTTTCCAAATCTCAAAAAAGCCAAAGAAAACAAGATGATGTTAACTTTAAAACAATACAGTAGTAATGTATTATTTTGGGAAGAATTCAGAAATCAGTAGGCCTATTTGGTGGAATAAGCCTGATTTGTAGTGGCAGCTTTCATGCGTTTTGGTATGCGTTCCATTACTCCTTCACATTGTTTTTGGATGACTTAATTCCAGGCCTGGTACAAGAATTCAAGATGCTGAGCTTGGGTTGATGGCTTGTGCCCATCCAGCTTCCTCTTGATCTCATTCCAGAGGTTTTCAAGGGGGTTCGGGTCTGGAGGAGTTTGGGCTGACCATATCAGGATATTGATCTGGTGATACGCCATCCACACCTTGAATGGCAAGCTGAGTGGCTGGAGCATTATCCTTCCTCAGCGTTCAGGGGCGTTGTCAGAACAGAAGGAATCATGTTTTGGCCCAAGGTAACTTTGTATGTGACTTCAGAGACGCATCATTTGCAATAATGATTTTGACTGATTTCAACCTTGCTGAGGCTCCCTCAGATAATTACCTATTCTCTGCCAAAATTCACAGCAGATGCAAGTTACTGTGGTTCATATCTTCATAGACCTCTCCAGGTCTCTAGCTAACCATTAGATGACCAGGTGTTGGATTAGATGCAAAATTTGGCCAAGGATAGGAGATGATCTGAGGGAGCTTCAGCAAGGCTGAAATCGGTCAGATTCATCTTTGCAAACGGCGCGTCTCTGAACCCACATGCAAAGTTACCTTGGACCAAAATTTAATTCCTAATGTTCAGACAACGCTCCCGAACACAGGAATGTTTTTTAGAGAAGGACAATGCTCCAGCCACTCAGCTTGGCCCAGGCGCGGAGTGGCCGTCGGGAGATCGGGGACTTGTCCCGGTGGGCCGCGGCCGTGAAATGTAATGATGCGGCCACACTTCGTTCCCAACCGGCCCTGAAATTTAGAGGTGGTACTTATAAGCACTGACTTCCCACTTTCCCCTTCCCTGTTCTAGAGCCAAGTTGACTAGTTAGTATTCATACCGTATACCAGACGGCAATACCTCACTGACGGTGTCAAACAGTAAATTGGCCACACCCCTTCTCTACTGATAATTTTCATACACCGTAGATCGCGGAAGTTTACAAGATCTTAGTAACACAGTTTCGTTTTCAGTATTTGAAGAACCTTTGATATGTATATTGGTTACCAAAGGATGGAAATATGAATAAATTATGATTTATTTTCCGATTTCCACACGACTGTTACAGTTTACAGTCTTTCCAGTCCTGATTCACTTGCTCTGTGGTTATTGACTTGGGTTACGAACAGACTCCACCAAGTGGTAAGGAAGATAACTGCACCTAACAGAAGCAAGATAACTGCACCTAACAGAAGCAATGGGTTTTGTTTTGATTTGTTAGACCTACCAGTATATATCTCCTTATAGTCGAAATAATATTATTATCATACATATATTTATATGTGGTACATTTAGGATGTAGCCTATGTCTGAAGAAATGGAACAAAATAATTACCACACAAGATTCTGATGTGACCAGTGCTGGGTGTGTAGGCTAATAAGCTGTGGATTAAAGTAGAGTGATTGCAAGAAACAAGAGAAGACAGCGTTTTAAGGTAGGCCTACACCGTTTGGTTATACATTTTGTTGACTTATGGTTGTGGTTTGAAGTAGCTAAGTTTGGCTTATTTGCTGCATGGTGGGTTTATTGCACAATGTAGACAGACTTTTTGTAAGCTATAGGCTACTATACTATATTTTGTAAGCCTACTCTTCTAAAAATCCCCACACCCAAAACTTTGTGCCCATGCTCATCCTGTCTTCCTTAAACGATATTTCAATTTCAAACTGTCAAAATGACAGTGGAGTGCACATTTGCATGGAACAGTAGCGTGATGTAGCCTAACCTAGGCCTATGAATGCTTTGGACTGTGATGATGGCTCCAGTGGTGTAGTCTACTTTTTGAAGTGGGTATACTGTATATTTGAGCATTTTTTGAGGTGTGTATAGTCTACTGTATATATTTGTGCTATTGTAAATAATGGATCAATCAATTTTAAGTGGGTATAGGGCCTACTGTAATCCCTGAAATTTTGAAATGGGTGCGTATACCTGCGTTTTACGTACACCACTGGCTGTGCATTTCATCAAGGTGTAGGCTACAATTCTCCACTTCAGGTTGATATTTTGACAACACTAATGTCCACATGTAGTACGACTGCAGATTTCGTGGCTTTTGTCTTTTTGGTTAGGAAACCATGTTCGCTTTGTTTTTTTTTGTTTTTAAAGAGGGCCGCCAAGGGGAAAATTCTCCCGGTGGGAAAAGGTGGGCCACTCCGCCCCTGGCTTGGCCAATCAAGGTGTGGATGGAGTACCACCAGATCGGGAGCGTACCTATGTTCCCCGGGTCCTATGTTCCCCTGTCTTTGTATGGGAGCTGGGAACATAGGACCCTTTATCTAAAAGAGGGTTTTATGTTCCCCGCATTGTATGTTTCCAAGTTTTCAAATTGCGCCCTTCCCATAACCATCCCTAAACCCAACCTGTCAGAAATGCAATGTTTCTGAGTTGTAAATTTGTGCCCTGACCAAAACTATCCCTAAACCTGTCACAGTTGCAGCAGCAACCTGCACTTTGCCATGTGGCAGCAGTCTACTTTGAAGCAGTGGGGAACATAGAACCCTTTTTTGAAAAAAGGGTCCTATGTTCCCTGGTAGAGGGGAACATACGACCCAGGGAACATAGGAACTGGGGAACATAGGGATGACCCCACCACATGGTCAGCCCAAACTCCAGGCCCGAACCCCCATGAAAACCTCTGGAATGTGATCAAGAGGAAGCTGGATGGTCACAAGCCATCCACCCAAGCTCAGCAACTTGAATTCTTACACCAGGCCTGGAATAAGGTCATCCAAGAACAATCTTAAGGAGTAACGGAACGCATGAAAGCTGTGTCTACAAATCAGGCTTATTCCACCAAATATTGATTTCTGGAGTCTTCCTAAGTAAATACATTAGTATTATGTTGTTTTAAAGTTAATATAATCTTGTTTTCTTGGCCTTTTTGAGGTTTTGAAATATTGCATCTTATGTGTTATTTTGACCATTTTGAGATTTTCTGCAAATAAAGTACCTAAATGACAATATTTTCTTTCAAAATTCTGAGGAAATGTTCTCGGTAGTTTATAGAATGAAATGACAAAGTTTGTTTTACTCAAACCCATACCTATCCTTAACAAAATCAGAAAAACTGAACATTTGGAAGTGGTCTCTCAATTTTTGCCGAGGCTGTATATTAAATATTATATTATATAATATACATATATTAATATTGAAATATTAAAAACAAACCTACACTCTGATTCTAACATGAAATTAATAATGAGTAATTCAGCTCAACAAATATATGCTTTAAAGCAATGCCAACGTGCTCTCCAAGTCCACGGCGGGGTGGAACGCCCGGTCGCTTTTGCCTCACGGGCACTCACGCCTGCAGAACAGAAGTACTCTCTGGGGGAGAGGGAGGCACTGGCCTGTCTGTGGGCATGCAAACACTGGCATGTCTACCTCTATGGCCGAGCGTTCACCATCCGCACCGACCATCAGGCACTGACGACGCTGCTGGCGACCAAGGGCTCGGGCCACAGGCCTTTGAAAATACACAGATGATTGACTGACATAAGCAGAGTAAACAGAGCGCTTAGGGCCTCAACCACTTTGCCCCAAAATTGGGGCCTCCTAAATTGAGGTGACTAAAAAAACATAGGCCTATCATTATTATTATTATTATTATTTAATTATGAGGGCGGCCTCCTGAGCAGTTATGCTTAGGGCCTAAAAAAACCTTAGCAGCAGTACTTTGTCCAGTGCATGACTCACCTGGGGTCTAAAGGCCAATTTATACTTATTGGCGCTGACGGTTGCAGAGCCTTTGCAACCGTCTGTGCGCGACCACGACCCCCACGCAGAGGCTCTGCAACCGTCGTCGCTTGCTTCAAGAAAATCCTGACTACACGCCAGACGGTTGCGAAGGTCGCAGAGAAAAGGCGCTGTGATTAGTCGCCTCACTACTTCCTTGTTCTCGTGGCAGCACAGTTCTCCGGTAGTGTACGAGATCCAAACTGTCAATATTCTGTGAAATACGAACACTTTCTTTCTACGTAGTGTGTGTAAATAAATTAAGCTACAATGACTGAATTAGTAAGTAACAAACAAACAATACATCAGTTTAGCACTCGCGGCACAATGCCTGCAGTCTGACTACTGTACTGTAGCCTTGGAACTATATAACCAAATGTGGCTAACAACATGAGAGACTCGTCCGCAGATCTATAACATCAACAGTGGGTAGCGACCAGAACCAACGGGCGCCGTTGCTGAAGTATAATCTGCCCTTAAGTGTGCAGCAGCAGTCTCTCCATTGTCTTCATGATGAGTGAAGTTAGGGGCACTAGTCTAAAGTCGTTGAGCTCTTTTGGATGATAGTTTTTGGGGACAGGGATAAGGCATGATGTTTTCCATGGAGGTGGAGTGAAGTGGAGGGAGATGGATGGGGAAGTGATACAGGCATGGGGGGTGAACAGGCTCTCTCATAGGCAGCACCTGGAGATGGGGTGGAATCCCGGACGAAACGAGGTAGGCAGGCCAGATATCTATGATGATGGTTGAGATTTTAAAGCAGCAACTCAATTTCAACATGTGTTAAACCATAGGGAAAGAGAACATGCAGGGCATACACACCACTTACCATCAGCGGGGAGCATGTGGAGAGGGTCTCCAGTTACAAGTACCTGGGGGTACTGACAGAGCACCTCTCCTGGTCACTACACACTCAACACCTGACAGAGAAATCCAGGCAGCGGCTGTACTTTCTTTGCCAAATGAGGAAGTTTAAAGTCTCCACTCCCATCCAAATAGTCCTCCCTAGTCTGGTGTATCCATAGAGAGTGGAGGACTTTGGAATGGCATCACAGCAGCATGGACAGGAAATACATGCGCCATAAATCGAGCAACCGGCGATAGTTCTGACAGACCACGTAGTCAACGCGCCCTTTTGCCTATTGGCTGACGCCGACCCAACTCATACAATTCTCCACTAATCAGCTGCGCTTTGGTTAATCAGCTGCTGCTCGCAATTGGATGCTGACCTTTGGCGCGCTTTATTTAAACTACCGAATATGTTTTCCTGTCATTGCGTTTTGCTGCTTGTTTTGCTCCCACCACCTCCCCTGCTCCACCAGACTAATCATTGCCAAACAATGTCATGTTGTTGTTGTTGCTTGCTCTGTTCTAGGGGGTATTTCGCCTTTCCAGCTAAATGGAAGGCACTCCACCTGAGGATGCTGCTGTTCCCTGTATTGGCTTCCATGGAGCTCATGGAGAACCCGGGGAACTTCCTACGAACAGAGCCATACCCCCAAACACAAATGTATGCATTCAGAAATAAAGCTTCTGAAATATATCTCTGTTTCCCGTCTCATTTTTGACTAGAGTGTATCTGACAGAAATGGGGTTACTGGCACACATGTGTTGTGTGGGTGGGTGCAGTTAAGTGTAGGCCAGCGGTCCTGTAGAGATAGTCTACTTCATCTGTCAGAGGACAAATGCAAATGTGTAGTAAAAAAGTGTGAGTAAAAATGTAGAGATATGTTGTTGTTGTTGTTGTTTTTAAAGCATTTGGCAGCAGATTAGATGAACTGATGCCTGTTGGTTCAGCACACAAACTCTTACACAATGGAAAACAGAGGCAACACAAAATAAGAGCTGGAACGAGTCTCCCCAGCAAATGAAAAAGGATTCCCTAATTTCTATTTACATGCTGGAGAGGAGCAGAAGCTGTCACTTCACAGCATGAAATGGGACTGCACGTGTGTCTAGTTGGCAGAATTTTGGTAGGGGAGAGACGAGTTTCCCCAATACATTTTGTATGTTAGGCCTATGTGATATAATTCTACATGTGATACACGACAGATGATATGTTATATGTGATACATGTTTGTATGCTACAGGCCTACACACAAACAT
>NC_085857.1:59164313-59166813 GCF_034702125.1 Engraulis encrasicolus
GAACCTTCTTCAAGACATCGCCCAAACAGTGGTCCCAGCGATCACATCCATCATGAACTCCTCACTCTCCTCCGGCACTGTCCCCTCCGCCTTCAAACAAGCCACTACTGAAGAAGCCTACAATAAAACCCGCTCATGTAGAAAACTACAGACCGGTCTCACTGCTTCCCTTCCTATCCAAGACGCTAGAAAGGGCAGTTGCAAAGCAGGTCACCAACTTCCTAAACCAGAACGGATTACTGGACCCAAAACAATCTGGTTTCAGAAGTGGACACTCAACTGAAACTGCGTTACTCTCAGTGACTGAAGCTCTAAGGACTGCAAGAACGGAAGGACTATCCTCGGTCCTCATCCTACTAGACCTGTCTGCAGCCTTTGACACAGTCAACTACAAGATCCTCCTGAGGATACTCACGGCCATGGGAATCACTGGCGTTGTCCACTCATGGTTCAACTCCTACCTATCTGGACGCACCTTCAGTGTGTCATGGCAAGGGAAACTGTCTAGGACTCACACCCTCTCCACAGGCGTACCCCAAGGATCAGTGCTGGGACCCCTTCTGTTTGCAATATACACCTCCTCCCTGGGACGTGTCATTCAAACACATGTGTTCTCCTACCACTGCTATGGTGATGACACCCAGATGTACCTGTCGTTCCGTTCAGAGGACACCACAGTTTCGGCACGCATCTCTGCCTGCCTCACCGACTTGTCAACGTGGATGAAGGACCACCACCTACAGCTGAACCTGTCCAAGACAGAGCTCCTGGTGATCCCAGCTAAAGAGTCGCTCAGTCACAACATCAATCTTAAGATAGGCTCCACCATCGTGACCCCAAACAAAGTTGCCAAAATTCTTGGCGTCATGATTGATGATGAGTTGTCATGCTCCAACTACATCAACTCAGTCACCCGGACCTGTCGATTCCAGATGTCCAACATACGGAATATCAGACCTGTGCTGACACAATACTCTACACAATGACTGGTTCAGGCCACGGTCCTGTCCCGTGTTGACTACTGCAACTCACTTATGACAGGTGTACCTGCTTGTGCGCTAAAACCTCTGCAGATGATCCAGAATGCGGCGGCACGGTTGATATGCAATCAACCCAAAAGGACCCATGTTACTCCTCTATTCATTGAGTTGCTCTAGCTACCGATCGCCGCCCGGATCAAGCACAAGGCATTGACCCTTGCCTACAAAACCATCACAGGAACGGCCCCAGCTTATCTGAAGGACCTGCTAACGCCTTATGTTACTGGAAGAGAACTGCGCTCATCCAGCACAAGCCGTGTGGCTCTGCCATCCAGTCGCTCTAGGTACTCCCAGTCAAGATTGTTCTCCGTTGTTGCACCCAAGTGGTGGAACGGTCTCCCAGAGGCAGCAAGACTAAGCACATCTCTTGCAGCCTTCAAGAAACAACTAAAGACCTTCCTCTTTCGAGAGTCCTAGAATCTAGAATCTACTAGACTAATGCTTGAGCTGGCCTAGCCCCAGGGCAGACTCTTGACATGATGTTTAGTTTAGTGTGTGTGTGTGTGTGTGTGTGTGTGTGTGTGTGTGTGTGTGTGTGTGTGTGTGTGTGTGTGTGTGTGTGTGTGTGTGTGTGTGTGTGTGTGTGTGTGTTGTATGTGTGTACTCGTTATATACTCTTTATTTACTCTTAAAAAAAAAAACCAACCCCTCTTTGCAACTGCACTTGTTGTTCTGTATATTTCCTGGGCACTTTGTATTTGCTTGTGATGTTGGCTTGATTATGTCCTCTTTTGAAAGTCCCTTTGGGTATAAAGCGTCTGCCAAATGCAATGTAATGTAATGTAATGTATTGTAATGCATATCCTGTGTTTGTGTGTAATGGATGCCAACTAGCAGAGTTAGGCATAGAACCTCCTTCCCGAAGCCTCCATAGGATCAGTAGCGCTGACTCTGAGCTATCAGTCTGGACCTTAAGCTCAGTGGTATTGTGCTGCTGTGCCTACCATGCCTGAACTGGAGCATTGACTAGTAGGTGGTGGGTTCAAGCCCCAAGTGGCAAACTAGTACAGAGGACCTCAGTTATACCTTTCCCCTGGTAATGACTGGTTATGTACTTGTTGTATTCAAATGTGTGTGGGTGTGGGTGTGTGTGTGGGGAACCCTTGCTCTTTTAACACCAGGCGATAGTCTTGAGGCTACCTACGCAAGTTCTCATAGGAAAGGTTTAGGGGTGGTTGACATGACGTTAGTTAAAAAAACATTAGTTAAAAACAAAACATAACAAAACAAAACATTAGTTAAAAACCTACAAAATTGATATTTTTTCTCTTGAAAACAAATGTAAATGAAAGAAGATGTGGTACATCATGTTTCATATTAGTCTTAGATGAGAATAAACATTTCTGTTCAGATTTATGGAAAGGTTTATATGTCTAATGCCCTGTGGTGTGACTGTAACATTAATACAACCTGGAATATACAGCTATAACATAAACCAACAACATTTTGAATTTGTATGT
>NC_085857.1:59169313-59186813 GCF_034702125.1 Engraulis encrasicolus
GTTTCCATCTAAAAAAATGTGGTTTTACCGGAAGTGCCACAGACAGTTCAACAGAAATTTGTCTCGGAGACAGGGAGATTGCAGCACCATAAAAAAACACATAAGAGGGCGGGTTATGCTTCCTACTTGTGCCACAGAGTGAGCTTGTCGCAGCCATGATGCAGTTAATTTTGGTTTATGCCCTGTTTTGAAGCACGGTCTGCGCGATGTCATTCCACGCTGAAACTGCCTTCAATACAAAGAGTAAACTAGACGTGTCGGTTGTTTTTTTAGCATCACAGACTCGACGAGAATGAAAATGAAACATTAAATCTTTATATCACGTGCATGTTTGATCGCACTGGCAGCCACAGTGGTAGTTTGGAACAAAGAAGTGGCTCATTTGTCGAGGACGAAGCGGAATGTTTCCTCGACCTCGGAACCACTGTTCTATACTGTCCAAATAACTTCAGCGTCGTAACTTGCAAGCGCATGTGTTGTCTTTGGTTCGTGTAAATAAATCAAACAACAAAGCACGGGCAACTTATTTAATGAAGAGCTCACAGTCCGTAGACCGACGAAGGTTAGAACAAGGAAGTAGCGCTTGTTCTCGACTCGAGGACAGAGCAGGCTGGTCGAGAGGACCAATCAGAGACCTATTTTCGCCCTTTCACGCCGTCGCTCCCTGCGTCGAGACACAATTTTGGGGAGGTGCCCCAGAGTACCTGCGTGATGGGGGGGGGGCTTCACTACGTTAACTGCGCGGCTCACTGCATTACGACGCAGGGACGCTGGACTGGAGGCATAAACCACCCTTAAGAGGGCACAAACAACACAGACAAAAGTGTCCATGTCCGTCTCAAGCTGTGAAACCTGACTCAGTATATGTGTATTGTGTATTGTGTTTATTTGTTCATCTCAAACTCATGTACTTTTCACAATACGACTAACAGGAGATAATATACTTTTTTTTTTGTCATAACCAATTCTTACCAACTTAAAGGTACACTGTGCAGGAAATTGTCAAAAAAAGGTACTGCAACTATGCTGCTCATTGACACTGGGCTGCCTATTGCCAAATTTGATATTTTCATGAAGGTTTACTGAGTAATAAACTAATATTTTCTAGTATGGCCCAAGTACAGTCATTTTTGCAGCTAAAAACGGCTATTTCTGGAAATTCAAAATGGTGGACCATAGAGAAGATCCCCCTTTTCATGTATGAAAAGTGCATTTTTTCCAATCATAATGAATACTTAGAATTTGATGGTGGTGGTAAGTATTCATAAAAAAGGGAACATTAGTGAATGGGTAGCATGAATTCTGGAAATAAAAAACTCTGTGTACCTGTGTAGGATGTTTGCCAGAGTAGGTAGTATTGTGTGTGTGTGTGTGTGTGTGTGTGTGTGTGTGTGTGTGTGTGTGTGTGTGTGTGTGTGTGTGTGTGTGTGTGTGTGTGTGTGTGTGTTTGTGTTTGTGTTTGTGTGTGTGTTTGTGTGTGTGTGTGTGTCTAGTCTGCTGTTTCGTAGTGCATAAGCGATGTCATGAGTTTGTCACCTTCTATTTGTGTGTGTGTGTTCTGTTGTTTCATAGTGCATAAACGATGCCATTAGTTCACCTTCTCCTTCTCTGTGTGTGTGTGTGTGTGTGTGTGTGTGTGTGTGTGTGTGTGTGTGTGTGTGTGTGTGTGTGTGTGTGTGTGTGTGTGTGTGTGTGTGTGTGTGTGTTCAGTCTGCTGTTTCGTAGTGCATAAGCGGTGTCATGAGTTTGTGACCTTCTCGTGTCCCGGGGCCGACAAAGGACCATCCGCAGATGTGAGTCACACACACACACACACACACACACACACACACACACACACACACACACACACACACACACACACACACACACACACACACACACACACACACACACACACACACAAATAAGAATGCTGACAATAATTGGGAGGGAAAGTGGAAAACAGCGATCCTAGCGGTTACGTTCCAAACACCAGGGCGATCCTATTGAAATTCCCATAGACAAGTTTTTTTAAAAATCCCACAAAGATATGCCTAGGAACTTTTTCAGCTTACACAATAGGATGAACTACTACCTGTGAAAATCTTGAGTCATTTTTTGCCCTTTTAAGAAAAATAAAAATTGTGCCAATCTGGTCGGAAACTGACTACAGCTCCCAGCATGCTTTGCTTCGCGCCTCGTTGACAACACAGAGAAACAAATGAACGCGAATGAACGCAAGTTCTTCGCGTTTCCTCACATTCTTGTAATCCTGTGAGTTCCATATTGTCTTCTTATTACACATATATACACACGCGATTAGTTTGGTTTGGTTTTAGCTTCTCTAGTAGATATGATGGCTTTTGTGGTGACGAGTAACCTCTGGCTCATGTTTGGCTATGCTAATTTGCCTATGCTAATTACATGGAGTAAACACGTCACACATACCAGTCAGTGTAGTTCTGTATTAGCTTTTTAAAGAATATTAAAATCAGTTCAGATCAGTGAAAAACCGAACATTTTACCACCTGATTCGATAAAACGGACCAACATGCATATTATATGACTGCCACTACTCCTACTTCGTCGTCAGGGCCGAGATGTAATTTTTCAAAGAAAAAACCCATTCATTTGTTGCAGGGGCTTGGAACGTTGCCAGCAGGGGGCGTTGAGATTACTTTCCCTCTCAATATACCACTTGAAATAAAAAAATAAGATATTGTATTGAACCATACACCGTGAGCCTTTCCGACCTCTCATCCAAGTCTGCTGTTGTTGCCATGGAGGCACACTTTGTCGCCTAATGTCAAAGCTGGAATCATAGTGATTTGCTGAACCATTTCATTTGTACAATGAAAAGTACAAACTGACCTATTCCTCTTAGAAGTGGGTATTGGCAAAGGGTTCATGATTCGATGCGCATCACGATACACATGCCACGATGCAATACTATCACGATGCACTGGAGAAAGTCATGTGTTATTGACATGCATTGCAATATTTACTTCATTTCTTTTCTTTTTTCACCTTTGCCAACATTATACAATACAAATCTGAATGAAAATTATGATAGTTATATGTATGTAGAGTAGGTTGCAAAAGTTTCAAAATAATAATGATGATTTGAAGCTTGGTAGCACTATCACATCATATGTGGTTTCTGGACTAAAGGGTAACAGAACTTTGAAAGGACACATCACGATACTGCGCCCTTGCATCGCGATACAGTATTGTGACTATATATCACGATTAATCATGATTTGATTCAATATAGTCACAGACCCACTTCCTTCTCATAGCGTCAAAATGACAAGCAATTCATGTATTGTGCCTTTAAATATGGGATTTTTATGTTTTTTTCTGTTTTTAAAGATAATATAGACACCCTGTGCACCTTTTTGGAAATATTTCAGTTCTGTTCACTCATTCAGGAAATATTTTCAAAATGACCACGGCAGTACTGAAAACTGTGATCATTTTGGGCACAATAAGTGTGAGGTTACATTTTCATACCTTGACACTCCCACACACACACACACACACACACACACACACACACACACACACACACACACACACACACACACACACACACACACACACACACACACACACACACACATACATACACACACATACAATTTGCCGAGTAAGCTGCTTAAATATTTATTCATTTAGTAATTCATTAAGTTCAGCTTAAAGTCCTGGCTAATGACCCAGATAACACACACACACACACACACACACACACACACACACACACACACACACACGCACGCACACGCACACACAAGCATGCACAAGTGGGCAGACACACACACACACACACACACACACACACACACACACACACACACACACACACACACACACACACACACACACACACACACACACACACACACACACACTTGCTTCCTCTCCCTCACTCTTTCTCTTTTTCTCTGTGTCACTCTTCACGCATGCACGCTCGCACGTACACACACACACACACACACACACACACACACACACACACACACACACACACACACACACACACACACTGGTAATAACTAGCTAGTCTAGCAAGTGTTCTTCCTGTGTGTGAGGCCCAAGATTTTGATATCTCTGACACATGCACATTCCTGTGTGTGTGTGTGTGTGTGTGTGTGTGTGTGTGTGTGTGTGTGTGTGTGTGTGTGTGTGTGTGTGTGTGTGTGTCTGTCTGTCTGTCTGTCTGTCTGTCTGTCTGTCTGTCTGTCTGTCTGTCTGTCTGTCTGTCTGTCTGTCTGTCTGTCTGTCTGTCTGTACTGTGATAAATGTGAGCCTTCGGGTATATTTAATATTATTTATGTGTGTGTGTGTGTGTGTGGGGGGGGGGTGTCTATATCTGTGTGTCATTTGTATGTGTCTGCATAATATGCCTTTGTGTGTGTGTGTGTGTGTGTGTGTGTGTGTGTGTGTGTGTGTGTGTGTGTGTGTGTGTGTGTGTGTGTGTGTGTGTGTGTGTGTGTGTGTGTGTGTGTGTGTGTGTGTACTGGTATATCGATTCATGTGTTTGTGTTTATATTTCGGGACCCTCGCAGAAGTTGAAGTTGTGCAGAACCTATGTTATAACTTAACTGTCACTAAAATTGTAATGGCTATGTCTTAGTCTGTTACTTAAGGCTCTCCATACTGTCATAGCAATGTTGTTTTGATGTAGTTGAGTATTTTCACTAGTTAGTAGTGAATTAGTAGTGAATGCGAGCCCCACCTTTTGACCATATCATCTCTCTCTCTCTCTCTCTCTCTCTCTCTCTCTCTCTCTCTCTCTCTCTCTCTCTCTCTCTCTCTCTCTCTCTCTCTCTCTCTCTCTCTCTCTCTCTCTCTCTCTCTCTCTCTCTCTCTCTCTTCTCCCCTCCTCTCTCTTTAGGACCCCCGCTCTCGACATAAGTTTAAGGTCCACACCTATTCCAGTCCAACCTTCTGTGATCATTGTGGGTCGCTGCTGTACGGCCTCATACACCAGGGAATGAAATGTGAACGTACGTAACACACACACACACACACACACACACACACACACACACACACACACACACACACACACACACACACACACACACACACACACACACACACACACACACACACACACACACACAGGTCTGGTAAAATACCACAATGTGCAGAAATCTTTAAAAATGTTAACATAAAAATACATACATTAGCCTAAATAAATAAACGGTATAGAAAATGTCTATAGATGTCAGATTGTCTATAACCTACAGTATGTGTCGATCAAGGCGAGAGTTGGAGGCGTCGATTGGGACAAAGCGCAGTGTATAGCGTGGGGTGAGAGCCTCAGTCTCATATAGCACCTCATATCCAGGAACCTACACATTTTCTGTACATTCTAGGTAAAAGGGACATCATATTAATTGTTGTTTTGGTAATGTTGTCTATTGGCAGTAACAGCCTGACTTCTTCACACCATCAGATGCACACAGATGATCGTAATGGTTATAACTATAACAGCTGTGAATTGTGAATGAAATGTGTATATTTTTATGAAAGAAAAACAGATACATTATGCATTTTGTTAAGATTTGCGTTAGATGCTGACACTGGCTGCATGGCAGTGGCGGCTGGTAGTCTGTCAAACAGGGGAGGCTGTTCAATTACAATATGTCCAGAACGCAAAAAAAAGGGGGGGGGGTGTCAATTTTGACACACATCTTACATTGGTCCTGAGCCACATATGGCCTCACACACTAAAGGACTCTTGTTGAGACAAATTTGTTAATCATTAATCATTATCCCCCTTGTAGCCTATTCATAGGGAAATGTTTTTTTTATTATTATTATTATTATCATTAGGCCTACCTCCGCCACATAATGATGTGATTGAGTTTGCCTTCGTTGTCTTTGTTCATTACTGGGTGCACGGCTTAACTTACCACTAGAGGTCGCAAAATCTTTAATTATTTACCAGACATTGCCAACACAGTAGGAAACAAGGACTCGCCACTCACGGGACTTGGCAGTTAACCAGTTGATCAGACACCACGAAAGCTCAAAAGAAACGGTTGTTCTTCCCTACCTTTTTCACCAAGTCAATATTAGGCAGTGCTCTGCTCTGCTCCTTGATATTCATTTTCTCCTCATAATGACGACTGGAATTCGCCAGAATTTAATCCACAATGCTTGGCATTTTGCATAGCTCTCTAGCTTTCTTGGGGGCTAGCCCTAACGAAAAGTAGGCAACTTCAACTTTTGAATTGGGAGATTAAAAAGGATAAGGACGTGCCACTATTAAGACTTTATTCGCAACACTAGGTTTACAAGAATATGTACACAAAACTGGAGTACACCGCAATGAATAGCTTCCCCACTGGTTACCACGACGAAACTTCTCAGTCAAATTAATAACATATCCGCATTTCGAAATGAAATCAACTACTGTAGCCTACTGACACGGGGTTCACCCAATCACAAGTCGGAGCTCCAGTCTCCGGTCCCTCCCCCCTCCTCTCTCTTCTCCATTCACTCCCAGTGAGGCTCAGTCTCAAAATCAAAAAAAAATCACGGCAATAGCCAATGACCGTTTAGCATTTTGCCATTGAAAAAGCGTACAATCCCACATGCCATTGAAGTCCATTGAGACTCGACTCGCTTGCGTTGTCATGAGCGGAAAAAAAAACTCGTGCGAGCCTCGGGATCTTATTACAGATTGGTTTCATCTCTAAGTTGAGCACATGCATTTTCTATGGAGCTGGGTCTGAAATAGCAATGTTATTAAGTCGTGTAAAGCATTAGTTTACATACTATTCTCCGTGATTTTGGACAGGAGGCGGCGCCTCCCTTGTACTCAAGGAGGAATCGCCTCTGCTGCATGGTCAGTGGTCAACATTAAAAACCCATTTTGGAATTTTTGGGCTATTGTCATTTCCAATGTGGCAACACAGAACACAGAAACTGTTGTATGGTTTCATTTTAATTCTAGTTTATAGCTGTCTCTTTGTCAACGCCTTCCCAGGGCTCCCTAGCGTATTTGTTATTCATAGAAATGAACACATTTCCTTAACGTGTAAGGTGTTATAGTGGTAAGCATTACTATTGCATGTGATTGTGTGAAGCGGTCAAGCTGTCACTACCAACAGACATCAATAACAACAATCAATATGATGTACCTTTTTCCCAGAATGTGCTGAGACATACAGTATATCTAGACGTTTCAATTACACAGAAACTAGTCGTAAAACCACAGCACCAATGGCAGTCATCAATGGTCTATGGTCAACATTATCTTAGGGATTAGTGGCCCCATGTGGTCAGGAGGAGTAACTACACAGACATGTACACTACATCTCTGTCTCTCTGTCTCTCTGTCTCTCTGTCTCTCTGTCTCTCTCTCTCTCTCTCTCTCTCTCTCTCTGTCTATCTATCTATCTCTAATAATATAATAATAATGATAATAATAATAATGATACATTTTATTTAAAGCCCCTTTCAAGATACCCAAGAACACTGAAGAATAAACTGATTAGGGTAACAATGATAACCATTGATACAAATAAATAAATACAAAAGTAGTGCAATATTCCAATAGAATCCATGAGACAATAAGACAACGAATGAGCATAAAACAATGACAGTGAAAGTGAAAGCCCGCCTGTGAAACTCCCATTGTCATATTGATGCAGGACTCAGTGCTCACTGCATTCAACAAAATTGCATTTATACCTCAACCGTGCAAGGGAGCAGCCCCAAACGGTGGTCCAAGGGAGTAGTGTGGCGGGACCGTACCATGCTCAAGGTACCTCAACCATGGAGGAGGATGTGGGGGGATCACTGGTTATCTCGGGTATCGAACCAGCAACCTTTGGGTTTTTCAACACTGGGGTCGCCGGGAATTCAAATGAAGTACCTTGGAATGTGTAGTTGAAGAAAGACATACAAATGTAATCACTTGTTTCTTTTGTCATTTACAACAACTCCACAAAATTTCATCAATATCTGTTCATAACTTTTTGAGTTATCCTGCTGACAGACAAACAAACAAACAGAGAAACAGACAAACAAACCAACAAGACTGTAAACAAAACCTCCTTGGTGGAGGTAACAACACGACCAAAAACATAACCTACTTGGCGGAGGTAATTAATATAGAGATTGAAACACTGCATACAGTCTTAGACTGCCATAAATATCTGTTGGTGTTTTTGTTGTCATATTTTTTGTTTTTGAAAAAAAAATTGTTAATGGGGTCCAATGGCAAGAAATGTTGGGAACCACTGAGTTGGACAATAAATTACAGTAAAAGTCCCTCAAGACAAGCATGCGAATGGTGCATTCTCTTGTCTTCTAGCATGTAATGACGGGGGCAGCCGTGGCCTAGTGGTTAGAGAATTGGTCTTTCAATCTAGGGGTTGCAGGTTTGAATCCCCCCTTACCTCTCCCTACATCTCCATTCATGGCTGAAGTGCCCTTGAGCAAGGCACCTAACCCCACATTGCTCCAGGGCCTGTAACCAATACCTTGAAAAACAATAACTGTAAGTCGCTTTGAATAAATGAAAGCGTCAGCTAAGTGCAATGTAATGTAATGTAATGTAATGATCAAGAGAAGTAACTACATTGAAATGTACAGTAAATATGCTCTCTCTCTCTCTCTCTCTCTCTCTCTCTCTCTCTGTATGATGAATATCCACAATGCACAATCCACAACCATTGAACATCTACAATGGTTAATGTGTGGCTAACGTTCAATGTCTCTCTCTTTCCCTGTGTGTGTGTAGATTGTATGATGAATATCCATAAAAGGTGTGTTGCCAATGTTCCAAGCCTTTGTGGGACCGATCACACGGAGAGGAGAGGACGCATTTCCATCAAGGCCCACATACACACACACACCCTCTCCGTCACCAGTAAGTACATGCGCGCACACACACACACTGACAAGAGTCTGGCCTGGGACTAGGGCAGCTCGAGCATTAGTGTACATAGTTACAAAAGAGGAGAATCTGTATTCTCAGTTTGCAATCTATAACGCATACTTTTAATGCGTGGGGGATGAATTAAAATCAAGGCCCAGGGCTCTCAAGGACCTTGCATGGTGTTGTCAAGAAAATATGGTTTGTTGTTTAAATAACAATGGAGGCAGGCATTGAGGTGTCTCACGAGAGATTTTAGACAACATGGGGGGGGGGGGTATTTGGTTTTTAATAATGTCACAGAGACAGGAAGCAAGCTGGATTTTCAGGTCTTCAATACTTGAGAACTAATTTGCTTGCAGTGTTCCTCATTCAACCCAAATTTGGCACTGTGATTCTGATATGAAGGACAAATTTGAGATATTTTGCAATTATGTTACTGGTCTGGCCCTCTTGAGATCAAATATGCTGTATGTGGCCCCTGATGAGTTTGACACTCCTGATATACACAGTGCACCACACTACCTCCAAGTGTCCAGGTGGGGGCAGCATAGAGTAATGAAAAGATGATCTGTGACTAGACACATGAAAAGAGGCCACAAGTTGGCCCGGGGGCATATTGTGTTAATCACATTACAATATGCTACACTTAACGGACACCTTTATTCAAATTAACTTGCAGTTATTATTACAGGGTATTGGTTACAGTCTCTGGAACAGTGTGGGATTAGGTGCCTCATTCAAGGGCACTTTAGCCATGGATTGAAGTGTAGGGAGTGGTCAGGTGGGATTTTAACCTACAACCCTGAGATTAAAATTCCAACTCCCTAACCGCTAGACCACAGCTGCCCCATTCATGGGTTCTGAGAGTGTGGATTCAGAGTGTTGGTAATATCTGAAGAATTTTTGGCCTTTTGGGTGTGATCAAATTTTAAAGTAGAAAGCAGAGACCTGAGTTCTGAGAGTTTATCTTATGTATAGAACAGACATGATGTTAGCCCCTTTAAAGATGAAATGAATGCTTTCAGACCAAACAATAGTAGACTATGTAGCAGAGGCGATTCCTCTTTGAGTACAAGGGAGGCGCCGCCTCCTGTCCAAAATCACGGAGAATAGTATGTAAACTAATGCTTTACACAACTTAATAACATTGCTATTTCAGACCCAGCTCCATAGAAAATGCATGTGCTCAACTTAGAGATGAAACCAATCTGTTATAAGATCCCGAGGCTCGCACGAGTTTTTTTTCCGCTCATGACAACGCAAGCGAGTCGAGTCTCAATGGACTTCAATGGTATGTGGGATTGTACGATTTTTCAATGGCAAAATGCTAAACGGTCATTGGCTATTGCCGTGAAATTTTTTTGATTTTGAGACTGAGCCTCACTGGGAGTGAATGGAGAAGAGAGAGGAGGGGGGAGGGACCGGAGACTGGAGCTCCGACTTGTGATTGGGTGAACCCCGTGTCAGTAGGCTACAGTTGATTTCATTTCGAAATGCGGATATGTTATTAATTTGACTGAGAAGTTTCGTCGTGGTAACCAGTGGGGAAGCTATTCATTGCGGTGTACTCCAGTTTTGTGTATATTCTTGTAAACCTAGTGACACTAGTGTTGCGAATAAAGTCTTAGTGGCATGTCCTTATCCTTTTTAATCTCCCAATTCAAAAGTTGAAGTTGCCTACTTTTCGTTAGGGCTAGCTTGCAAGAAAGAGCTATGCAAAATGCCAAGCATTGTGGATTAAATTCTGGCGAATTCCAGTCGTCCTTATGAGGAGAAAATGAATATCAAGGAGCAGAGCAGAGCACTGCCTAATATTGACTTAGTGAAAAAGGTAGGGAAGAACAACCGTTTCTTTTGAGCTTTCGTGGTGTCTTATCAACTGGTTAACTGCCAAGTCCCGTGAGTGGCGAGTCCTTGTTTCCTACTGTGTTGGCAATGTCTGGTAAATAATTAAAGATTTTGCGACCTCTAGTGGTAAGTTAAGCCGTGCACCCAGTAATGAACAAAGACAACGAAGGCAAACTAAATCACATCATTGTGGCGGAGGTAGGCCTAATGATAATAATAATAATAATAAAAACATTTCCCTATGAATAGGCTACAAGGGGGATAATGATTAATGATTAACACATTGTTTCA
Source organism: Engraulis encrasicolus (assembly GCF_034702125.1). NCBI lineage: Eukaryota > Metazoa > Chordata > Actinopteri > Clupeiformes > Engraulidae > Engraulis > Engraulis encrasicolus. The sequence goes on from NC_085857.1 coordinate 59,180,337, forward strand.
ACAAGAGTCCTTTAGTGTGTGAGGCCATATGTGGCTCAGGACCAATGTAAGATGTGTGTCAAAATCCCCCCCCGTATCTTTTGCGTTCTGGAAATATTGTAATTGAACAGCCTCCCCTGTTTGACAGACTACCAGCCGCCACTGCTATGTAGAGTAACATGTATTAATCCCGGAGGAAATGAAGGCAGGGCCGGTTGTAGTCAATTTGGTGCCCTAGGCGAGCACCCCTTTCTTTTTTGTGCATTCAGAATTTGGCATCTGTAAACATACCGCCGTACATCTGGTTGAGCGCATCTGATCTAGTACTGTATACTGACTGCCCATAAATAAGTTAGTCATTGCCAATGTAAAGTTTAATGCTTTATTTTGTCTTATGCTCCAATGTTGTGGGACTTTTAGGTGTTACTGGTGCCCCCAAGACATTTGGTGCCCTAGGCGACTGCCTTGTCTGCCTATGCCGATCGCTTACATACATTAAGCCACAGGCAGAAACCACTTCAGCTCTGAAGGTCTTGTGCATAAAAAAGACATGCAGTTACACAGCCCTTTTAACCCATTAGCCCCTTTAGCAGATATTCTATGAGTATTATTATCTTATGCAGTCTCTCTGCCTTAAGTAGCACCTGCACCTGCAAAAAAATGCCTGCTGAATGCGTAAGGCCTTTGTGGGAAATGGTGCACTAAGCCTATAAAAACCTAAATATCTCAGCCTCTGGAGCACATAAAAACATGAAATGAGTTGCATCTAAAAGCGAAGACCCTCCTCTTGCATTACACAGTGTTCATTCAGATTAACATTCAGTACATTTTTAATTTAAAGAAATCTCTACTCTCAAGAGCCTGGATGCTGTGCCTGGATGATGTCGCTACAGGCACCTAGGTCAATGCATATACCCAGTATCCGGCATGAAATGTAGGCTTTTAGACAATAGCTGAGCAGAGTGACATTTATTATTCACTGAGGAAATGAAGGTGTCTGGAAGTATATTCACACACACTATTGCAAAAACATATATAGCACATGCTCATATACACCTAGCCATAGGCAGAACACACCGTTACGAAAATGGACCATGGTTTTACTATGAGATCTGAACCATGGTTTTTAGTTACTCATAGTTTACTCACGTTTTTTTAGCACGGTTTGTGACTATGGTTTAACCATTGATTGACTATAGTTCGACCATGGTTCAACTATGATTCAACCATGGTTTGACTATGATTTGCCCATGGTTTAACTATGGATTTAACCATGGTTTAACTATGGATTTACCATCGTTTAACCATGCAAAAATTAACCATGGTTTTACTATGACAACTAACCGTGGTTAATAGTTATTCATTACATTAAAGTGAGCTGACTCTCTTTTTAATCTGAAGTGACTTACAGGCTATTGGTTACAGTTACAGTCCCTGGATCAATGTCAGGTGCCTTGCTCAAGGGCACTTCAGCCATGAATGGAGGTCTATGGAATGGTGAGGGCAGTATTCGAACCTGCAATCCCATGATCTAGAGTCCAACTCCCTAGCCATTACACCACGGCTGCTCGCATGTAGTTAGACAGGGGTTTCGTGTTTTCTTGGGTAACCAAGAATACCATGGTTTGTGACTATGGTTTAACCATGCACCTCTCCCCCCGCACCATGTTTTTAAAAAATGGCTTTTGGGGTGGGCGCCCATGGTTTTAAAAAAAAACATGGTTTGGGGGGAACCATGTTTTATGGCAAAGAGTATACTAGGGTTAAACCATAGTCACAAACCATGGTTGTCATGGTTAAACTAAAAACATGATTAACTATAATCTATGGTAAAACCATGATTAGTTTTCATAGTAGAACCATGGTTAATTTTAGTAAGGGCTACTACTATGACAGCTACTGTACTAGAACTATGGTTGGTTGATAGTACTTAGAATCACCATTAAATGTGGTAGTAAAACCATGGTTACTGCATTACAACCATGGTCGATTTTCGTAAGGGTAGAGTAATCATGACATACCATGGTAGCACCATGTACTACATAAAATCACAGTAATACCATAGTAAGCCACAGTACTATTATGGTAGGTTCAGAGTACTTAGAGTAATCATGACATACCATGGTAGAACCATGATAATCATAGTAATACCATAATAAACCATGGTCCATTTTCGTAAGGACACACAGACACCAAACATGCACACACACACACACACACACACACACACACAAACACAGACACACGCACACACACACACACACACATGCACGTGCGTGCGCACACACACACACACACACACACACACACACACACACACACACACACACACACACACACACACACACACACACACACACACACACACACACACACACACGCACACACTTACGAAGACAGTACACACTTACTGAGTACACACAAACACACACACACACGTGGTAATATGGCTGTACACGCACACACACACACACACACACACACACACACACACACACACACACACACACACACACACACACACACACACACACACACACACACACACAAGCTACGTGCTACGTGCTACACACGGTGTTCACTGCTTGGAAATATGGATGCATGTTGTGACTGTCCATATGTGGGGTCGGGGGGTTAGGCGTGTGTGCGTGTGTGTGTGAGAGAGAGTGTGTGTGTGTGTATGTGTGTTTGGGGGTGGGGTATGTACATATATATGTGTCCATGTGCGGGTAGAGCGAGTGTGTGTCTAGCCGGGGGTGTGAGGCGGTTGACATTATTGTTGTGTGTATGTGTTGTGTGGAGTGGGTCTAAGGGGGGTGCGTGTGTGTGTGTGTGTGTGTGTGTGTGTGTGTGTGTGTGTGTGTGTGTGTGTGTGTGTGTGTGTGTGTGTGTGTGTGTGTGTGTGTGTGTGTGTGTGTGTGTGTGTGTGTGTGTGTGTGTTGTTTTTCAGGTCAGCTGTGTTGGCTTCCTCTGGAAACCGCATTAGTGGATCAATCAAACGATTGGCCCACATTTCACACACACACACACACACACACACACACACACACACACGTGTGTGTGCGTGCGTGTGTGTGCGTGTGTGTGTGAGCAGACCGATATCCCATTTAGAACAATGTGTCTCCAGTTCAATACACTCTCTTCTTTTGGCTCGGAACAACATCTCTCTCTCCCTCCCTCTATATTTCTCTCCATACCCCCTCTCTCTCCCTCTCTCTCCCTCTCAATTCAATTCAATTCAAAAGTGCTTTATTGGCATGACAAAAGAAACTTTGTATTGCCAAAGCATGGTACATAACATATATAAGACAACAATAATAGGAACAGTAAGACATAATAAAATTATACCACTTGTGTGTGTGTGTGTGTGTGTGTGTGTGTGTGTGTGTGTGTGTGTGTGTGTGTGTGTGTGTGTGTGTGTGTGTGTGTGTGTGTGTGTGTGTGTGTGTGTGTGTGTGTGTGTGTGTTCGTGTGTGTGTATGTGTTCGTGCGTGTGTGTGTGTGTGTGTGTGTGTGTGTGTGTGTGTGTGTGTGTGTGTGTGTGTGTGTGTGTGTGTGTGTGTGTGTGCGCATATAGAGTGTGTGTGTGTGTGCACGCGTGTCTCAGTTTGTTTGTGTGTGTTTGTGTGTGTTTCCGTGTGCATGCTTGGGTGCATGCGTATGTCCATCCAGTCTTTGAGTGTGTTTCAGTGAATATTCGAGCACATAAGCATAAGGTATTTAAAGAATACATATAATATACAGTATATTATAATATAACATACAGTATCACTCATTGTCCCTCTGCTGGTGGCATGTGAAAATGTATTGGGCTGACAAGAAACAACTCAGTTCTTGTTCACCCATGATAAATGGGAGTTTGTTCTGGGTTGGGAGGGAAGTGAAATTTGGGTGTTTCTGCTCAAATTTTTGGAAGAAGATTTCACGGATATTTTTAAATTTGTTGCATTCGGTTAGGAAGTGAAGCTCGGTTTCAACAATATTGTCAGTGCATTGTCTGCAAAAACGTTCTTCTCTGGGAAGCCAGTCTTTTTTATGTCGGCCGGTTTCAATGGCCAGGCGGTGTTCACTGAGTCTGTATTTCGTCAATATTTTTCTCAAGATAGGGTCTTTGATTTGAGTTAGATAGTTTGCAAGTGCATACTCTCTGTTTAGGGACAGATAGCATTGCATCTTGCTTTGTGTTTTGGTTTTCAATTGCCAATATTGATAATAGTTATTTTTCAAGAATAAGAAAATTTGGTTTAGTGGAGTATGTTTTGTAATTTGGACCTGGTCTTGCAGGCCTGTAGAGTGTGGAGGTGTTAGTGGGAAGGGATAGCAGTGGACCTGATTGGTATGTGGGGTGGTGACTTTGCTCAGCTCTTGGTTTTGCAAGGCTGTGACATAATGAGTGTGGGTCACTTAATTTGAGGTGCTTCCAGAATTTAATTGATCTTTTTTGAATGTTGATTATAAGAGGGTATCGGCCTAGTTCTGCCCTGCATGCATTATTTGTTGTGTGTCGGTGGACTTTTAGGATGGTTTTGCAGAATTCCACATGCAGGGTCTCAATTGGATGCTTTTCCCATTTATCAAATTCCTGATTTGTGAGTGGACCCCACACTTCACTGCCATATAAGGCTATTGGTTCTATCACAGATGAGAATATTTTGAGCCAAATTTGGATTGGAATTTCAAAGGGTACTTGTCTTTTTATGGCATATAGAGCCCTGCGTGCCTTGTCTTTCAGTTCATTCACTGCCTTATTGAAACTTCCATTGTAATTGATTCTGAGGCCTAAGTAGGTGTAGTCTGTGACATGTTCAATTGTTTGTGGTCCTAAAGTAAATGTATTTTGTCTTCCGTGGTATTTGGAACCTTTCTGAAATATCATTATTTTGGTTTTGTTGTTGTTCACTGCCAGGGCCCAGGTCTGGCAGAAATTTTGGAGGAGCCCAAGCTGCATTTGGAGTCCATTTGCTGTTGGTGAGAGAAGGACTAGATCATCCACAAACAGCAGGAATTTGGCCTCGATGTTGTTCAGAGTGGGTCCTGTGGTGGTTGACTTTTCTAGGATGGTCGCCAGCTCATTTATATATAGATTAAACAAAGTTGGGCTTAAAGGGCAACCTTGCCTCACGCCGCACTCTTGGGGGATATAATCTGTTCTTTTAGATCCGATTTTGATGGCACATTTTGCTCCTGAGTACATGGATTTTATAATATCATATGCTTTTCCCCCTACACCATTTTTCATTAATGTGTAGAATAATCCGTTGTGCCAAATGGTATCAAAAGCGGTTTTGAAGTCTACGAAACAAGAGAATAATTTGTTTCTTTTGTGGGTGTATTTTTCGATTAATGTGTGTAGGGTGTAAATATGATCAGTGGTGCGATGATTTGGTAAGAATCCGATCTGGCTTTTGCTCAAGATATTGTGCTTCATAAGGAAGTCCATGAGCCGTGAATTAATAATACTACAGAATAACTTCCCCAGGTTGCTGTTAACGCTGATGCCTCTGTAATTTTTAGGGTCAAATTTGTCTCCGTTTTTTGTAGATTGGTGTAACTAATCCATGGTTCCAGATGTCGGGGAAATAACCCACACTTAGGACTAGGTTAAATAGTTTGAGAATAGCCCATCTAAATTTTTCACTCATACATTTTAGCATTTCATTTAAAATGCAGTCAGGCCCGTATTGCTTTCTTTGACTTTAATTTGTTGATATGAGTGAGTAGGTCCTGTTCAGTGATTGGGAAGTCAAGTGGGTTTTGGTAGTCTTTGATTGTGTTTTCCAGATCGTGCAGTTTGTGGATTATGTCATTTTGTTTCTTGTTTTGGTCAGATTGAACATTCTTGAATAGAGTTTTGAAATGATTAGTCCAGATGTCTCCATCTTGAATTACCATTTCTTGATGTTTTGATTTTTTTAAATGATTCCAATTGTCCCAAAATGCATTCGTTTTTATTGATGCCTCAATCAGTGCCAGCTGGTTTTGTGTGTACTGAGCTTTCTTGTTTCTGAGTGTGCGTTTGTATTGTCTCAGTGTCTCACAATATAGATGTCGAATTGATGTGTCATTTGGATCTCTATGTTTCTGGTTGGATAATTTGCGAATTTCTTTTCTTAATGACTGGCATTCGGCGTCAAACCAGCTGTCTTCCTTTTCGACTTTAGGTTTGTTCCTTAATCTCTTTAATTTGGCCTTTCCTGCTGTTTTTTCAAATATTATGCCAATTGTTTCCACAGCCTGGTTGACACCCTCTGTACTTAAGGTATATGGGGTGTCTAGAAAGGTTTCCAGGAGAGCTTGGATGTGTTGGGTTCCTGTTGCTTTTATAAATTCCTCATTACTGTTTTCAGCCCATCTGTATGACTTTTTAAAGTGAAACAGCTTACTGGACTGTGATTTTAGGGTGTTGTTTTCTGACATTTTTATGAATATTTTGAGTTGGCTGTGATCTGATAGGGGTGATAGTGGTTTGACAGTGAATGCTCTAATTGACATAGGGTC
>NC_085857.1:59189313-59191813 GCF_034702125.1 Engraulis encrasicolus
AGTTGGTGACGTGTGTAACCCCCCAGACTACTGACACTCCTGGACACTTTGGTGGTAACTTTGTCTTGGCCACCCAGCACAGATGACACTATGTACACTTTATTTTTGGTGTGTGTGTGTGTGTGTGTGTGTGTGTGTGTGTGTGTGTGTGTGTGTGTGTGTGTGTGTGTGTGTGTGTGTGTGTGTGTGTGTGTGTGTGTGTGTGTGTGTGTGTGTGTGTGTGAGAGAGAGAGAGAGAGTGGGTGTGGAGTGACACAGGGCACGACTTGTGTTACCCCCCCATCTCTTTTTCCAAGGAATACAATGGACATTGCTTCTGAAATACCAACCAGTGTGTACTGCTTTAAACAACTGCAATTACTCATGTAAAGTAATTGTGCTCATTTTTGGTAGTCTGGGCCATGTGCATAAACTATGTTTGCGTGGTCTACAGATCTGTGGACTGACAAAAAGAAGGGCCAAGCAATTCACAAAATTTTGCTCAATATCTTGCATCATTGGGAGCCTTTTCATATGGAAACGCAGGTGCCACCTTTATCCTTAGGACATTATGAACAGAAGATTCTAGTGCTGTATTGGACTCCTTTTAAACCAAATTTGGATTGTGCCATGATAATTGTATATCTGTCAATCTTAATAAAGAAGTAAAATGTGTGTGTGTGTGTGTGTGTGTGTGTGTGTGTGTGTGAGAGAGAGAGAGAGTGGGTGTGCAGTGACTCAGGGCACGACTTGTGTTACCCCCCCATCTCTTTTTCCAAGGAATACAACAGACATTGTACTAGGCAGAGAGACAATGGACACTCCTGGACACTTTATGGCCACTTTGTCTTGGCTTCTATGTGCTCCTTAGCTAAGGCACATGTGAACACTGTGGACACTTTACACTTTATATTTTGGTGTGTGTGTGTGGTTCTGTGTGTGTGTGTGTGTTGTGTGTGAGTGTGTGTGTGTGTGTGTGTGTGAGAGAGAGAGAGAGAGAGAGAGAGAGAGAGAGAGAGAGAGAGAGAGAGAGAGAGAGAGAGATGCCTTGGCAAAATGTATGCAGTGAGCTATATATGATTATTTTATGTGTAAATATGTGTGTTATGTCTTGTGGGCAATGTCTTTATTTATGTGTGTATGGTACTTGACACCTTAATTTCCCCCTGGGATCAATAAATGATACTCTACTCTACTCTACTCTACTCTAGAGCTTTATTGGCATGATGGATATGGATACACTCATGTTGCCAAAGCAGTCATACAAATAATTGGAATCACAATCTCTCTCTCTCTCTCTCTCTCTCTCTCTCTCTCTCTCTCTCTCTCTCTCTCTCTCTCTCTCTCTCTCTCTCTCTCTCTCTCTCTCTCCCTCTCTCTCTCCCTCCTTCTCTAGTTGTTGAGGCCCGTAATCTCGTGCCTATGGATCCTAATGGCTTATCTGACCCGTATGTCAAGCTGAAGTTGGTTCCAGATCCAAAGAGCGAGAGCAAACAGAAGACCAAGACCATAAAGTGCTCACTGAACCCCACCTGGAACGAGACGTTTACATTGTGGGTAAAACGCATGCACGCACGCACGCACGCACACACACAACCCCACCTGGAATGACACTTTTACCTTGCGGGTAAAAAAGTGACAGTAGTACCGGCAGAGTATGAACATTACATACTGTATATGAATCCCTGCAGGGGATCATTGTATACTGTAAAGACAGACAGACATGCAGGCAGGCAGGCAGGCAGGCAGGCAGGCAGGCAGGCGGACAGGCAGGCAGACAGACAGACAGGCAGACTCACAGACAGGACATGTATAAGGAAAACAAGAAAACAGTGTGACAGGCAGATACAGGGCCGGCCCAAGCCTTTATGGGACCCTAAGCAGAATTTAATCTGGGGCCCCCCCTATACCACCACCTACAGAGCTTCAGATGCGTCATAAGCTTCATTCACGAGTGAGGGTTAGGAGCTAAGGACATAGATGGTCTGTAGATCGTGTACCCATCATGCACTGCACTACTTGGAGCAAAATATCTCAAACAGAAAGCCATTTATCACAAAGGATAAAACCATCGCTTCAAAACTATTACTCTTGTTATATCCTGCATTTATTGTAGGGGTTTCACAATTAAAAGTGGTACATGAAAAATGAGTGATATATAATGGCTCCTGTTTCCATAGTGTCAGTACAGTAAGTGGTACATGAGAGAATTATACAACTAGGGAAAAAGGGGGGGGGGGGGGGGGCAGAGGCATGGGGACCCTAAGCCATCGCATAGTTTGCACGGACTCTGACCTGTGTGTGTGTGTGTGTGTGTGTGTGTGTGTGTGTGTGTGTGTGTGTGTGTGTGTGTGTGTGTGTGTGTGTGTGTGTGTGTGTGTGTGTATAGCTCTAAGGTGTACTTGTTCTTAAGGTGGGCGATATTGATTGTTGCCTGTCGATCTGAGACTGGGATCTCCCCAGCAGGAAATATTTCATGGGATCTCTCTCTCTCTCTCTCTCTCTCTCTCTCTCTCTCTCT
>NC_085857.1:59194313-59196813 GCF_034702125.1 Engraulis encrasicolus
GCTAATGCAAAAAACTAAAATATTGTTCAATATCATCAATAATTGTTAGTGGACACATTTGGAGAATAAGTTGTGTACAGTGAGTCCAATATGTATTTGATCCCTTGCTGATTTTGTTGGTTTGCCTACTAACAAAGACATGATCAGTCAATAAATGTTATGATAATACGTATTCTAATATGGAGAGACAGAATATCAAAAAGAAAATCCAGAAATTAACTGAAGAGAATATATATTAATTTATTTCCATTTCATCGAGCAAAATAAGTATTTGATCCCCTGCCAACTGATTGCAGTTCCGGGCCCACAGACCAGATGGGCACTTCCGATCAACTTGTCATCTGAATTAAAGACACCTGTACATACTAACATGCATAAAAGACACATTGAATCAGCAGAATCAGTCCATAGTATGAGTGAATCAGTCACACTCCAACCTCACCAGCATGGGAAAGACCAAAGAGTGGTCAAATGATATCAGGGACACGATTTTAGACCTGAACAAAGATTAAATGGGCTGCAAAGCCACAAGAAAGAGACTGGGTATTAATGACCCAGCTGTTGATGCATTTCTTCCAAAATGTGAGGAATACAAAATGACTATCCATCAGCCTGTCTGGGGTTCTATACAAGATTTGACCTTTTGTAGGGATTTGATAATCATGAGAACAGAAAGAAATCACCCTAGAGCTGTACGGGATGAACTAGGCAATGATATCAAAGCTACTGGGACCAAAATCACTGAGAAGACTACTGGTAGCACTTAATGCCACAGAGGTTTAAAATCCTGTAGTGCACACATGGTACCTCTACTTCAGAAGGAACCTGCGCAGTCCCACTTGAGGTTTGCCAACAGACATCAGACTGGTTTAGGATATGATAAGGAGGTGCTGTAGTCAGATGAAACCAAAATCAAGCTGTTTGGCATTATCACAATTCTCAACGTGTTTTGAGAAAGAGTACTGCTGTCTATGATCCCAAGAACACCCTCCTCACCATCAAGCATGAAAGTGGTATCATTATGGTTTGAGGGTGTTTGTCTGGCCAAGGCACAGGACAACTTCGCATCGTCAATGAATGGATGGAGGGAGACATGTAATGTGCAATCCTGAGTGCAAACGTCCTTCCCTCCACCACTACACTGTAGGGTGGGCCATTTTCGGATCTCCCAACATGACAATAATACACAACATACAGTCAAAGCAACGAAGGAGTGGCTCAATAAGAAGCATATTAAAGTCGTGAAGTGGCCTAGGCAGTCTCCAAATATTAACCCTATAGTAATTCTATGGAGAGAACTGAACCTCCCATTTGCCAAGCTACAGCCACAAACCATTAATGTTTTAGAGATAATGTGCAAAGAAAAATGGGCAAAAGTATTTTCTACTATATGCACAAACATTGTCATCAACTAAAAGAAGCATCTGACCTCAGTGCTAGACAACTAGGGCTTTGCCACAAAGCACTTTATCTTCTTTAGCTAGAGGGGTCAAATACTTATTTGCCTAAATTAAATACAAATAAATTAAAATATATTATTTTGAGTTATTTTTTGGAATCTCTTTTTGATATTCTGTCTCTCCATGTTTGAATACATATTATCATAAATTTATAGACTGATCATGTCTTTATTAGTGGGCAAACGGGCAAAATCAGCAAGGGATCAAATACATATTGGACTCACTGTATATCCTTGTATCCTTGTATCAATAATTGTTAGTGGACACATTTGGAGAATAAGGTGCTGTGTATATCCTTGAGAACTTTACTATGGAGTATTGATAACTGTGGTACCAACTATCTACTGTAGTTCATGCCAGAGTATCATAGCAACTGGTAAATAGGTGTGTATCTCAAATAAATTAAAGGTGCACTTTACACTATGTACAGTAGGATGGTGGCCAGAATAGGTATTGCAAGTATGCTGCTTATCAAACCTGTGTTGTACACTCGCCTCCAAAAGAGTTGTCGCCTATCCATCTGTTTGGAATAACAGCTAATAACCTGACTTTAAATTAATCACTTGGCTTCAGAAGTCACTCATATGAAAGCTACAACCCTCTCGAATGAAAATGAATGTACAAAAATACATTTCATGCACCAAAGAAAGATTGACCCTTTATTGAACACAGACAGGGCAGATTTTGACAAGACAAAAGTTTTGTCGCCTATCGAACATAATGTGAAAATGAGCAGATAAGTCATTTCAAAACACTTCAAATACGCAGATCGGGTGTCATACTTAATCACTGATTCACTCACACCTCTCCAGAAAATCATGTAATCATGGAAGCAACACAATGAAAATCAATGGAGCTCAATGAGAGATGGTGACATATTCGCTATTCGTAGAGCAATACATTTTTAACTTCATGATGTAATCAATGATAAAAGCCCTCACACACCAGCAGCATGCATGCAGCTCCACATAAGAGCTGTATCCCTCCCATGTTTGACTTTAGGCACCATGTATTTTTTTCCCAAATTCTTCACCTTTAAC
>NC_085857.1:59201813-59214313 GCF_034702125.1 Engraulis encrasicolus
AGTCAGGAAAACCACTAGCCAAAATGGCTGGTAAGCGAAAAAGTTAGTGTAAAGCACTGATTTTGCAGCATAATGACTAAATGCCATATCACCCTGTCTAGACCTGACCCTAGGTACAACCACTAGAGGAGATTCTGAAGACCTAAGACATCTATTAGGATGATATTGCTCAAGCATATTTACAATAGATTTAGGGCCTAGGCCATTTAGTGACTTATAAACTATCAGAAGAGTTTTAAACATCAGGATGGCAGATAATAAGCTATATGTGATGTTCAAGTGATCAGGGTGCATGCTGATTGGCCATATGTGATGTTTAAGTCAACAGTATTCATGGTAATCTGCTATTTGTGATGTGCTTTCTTCAGGTACATGGACTGGGAGAAGCTACGGAGCAAAGAGGTGCAGCCGCCATTCAAACCCAAAGCCGTGAGTGTTACACTTCATTATCACCCGGTGAACAGGCAGAACGTCTTCTGATTGGCTGAGCAGGTGTCCATGATTCCCCGAGAACAGGAAATCTATGATGTCATGCGACCGTGCGTGCGTCTAACTTAATAGAATGCTGTCAATATTTTAAATGAAAACCCAATAGAAATCATACGGACGGTCACGATACGGACAATGATAAACCCAATCCACACAGTGGGCCAGAGCCATTCATTCATTTGAATGCTTCTCTGACATCTGTGACAGCTCTGTTTGTGATTTGTGATGAATCTTCTGATTCAAGACGGTTTTACTTAGTGATGTGCAGATGCGACGCAAGAATAGAAATTCCTCAGCCTTATGACAGGGTGTCAAAAATGTGTGAAATTGAAAGAAAAATGTCTGCACACTTAAATCTCCTTTGTGTTATTTTTAATAATAGGCCAAGCTTTCGGTCTACTGACCTTCCTCAGGGCTCAGTTACCAGTTACAGGGTGTCAAAAACGGAAAGCCTTGTAGCCTAATATCATGTAAAATTCTTTAAATAAATGTATTTTGGGGAACACAAGGATAACGGTTTTGCTTTGTCAGTAGGCCTAAACAGAATCATTTTGAGTAACGTTTCAATCACTTATTTTGTGCGGAGAGAAGACGTAAATTACACTTCAGACCGGTTGGTAATTTCTCATTCTCCATCCGTGTACTGCTAAGTGTATTGCCGTCTTGTCTTTGATGTCTTCCACTTCTAAAAAAAAAAAAAAGCGGTGAGTGGTCATTTAAGCAGCAGAACTACTCTACAGTAACAATATGCACGCTTTCTTTATTTGATAATGTATGCAGTTGCACGGCCCTCGTGGCCCTCTAGTGCAAGGTTGAAACTTTTCCGCGGCCTTCAAGTTTCTGAGCTGGGCCGCGGCCCTATGGTTAATCCCTGTGCTAGTCTATCCCCCTAATTCAAATACTGTCTCCCTATTGAAATACGGAGCTGTGAGTATTACACTTAATACCGCCTCCGCTATAAGAAGTGCAGCCACCATTCAAACCCAAAGCTGTGAGTGTTACATTTAATTATGTCCCCCATTCAAACCCAAAGCTGTGAGTGTTACATTTAATTATGTGCCCTAGAGTTGTGTGACACTTAATGTCCCCCATTCAAACCCAAAGCCATGAGTGTTACTCTTAATACTGTACCCGTTTTCAAGCCCAAAGCCAGAGTGTTACACTAAATACTGTCCCCTCATTCCCATCTAGACCTGTGAGTGATACCCTTGTTGTTTATTCGTAAACGGATTTCTAAAAAAAATCACCTTTCAGCATTTTGATATCAGCACCTCAATCCAAAAGCTGGTTCCCTATTAGTCCCAAAGCACTGAAGTGGATGAGTACTGGCATGTTATGTTATGATGTTATGGAATGTCAAAGTGTGTTTGATGGAATGTTGTGTCAAAGTGTGTGTGTGTGTGTATGTGTGTGTGATTCATTCATTCATTCATTATCATGGCCATGTTTTATTTTAAAGCCGTGTGTGTGCGTGTGTGCGTGTCTTTGCAGTGTGGTCGTGATGCTGAAAACTTTGACCGTTTTTTCACCCGTCACGCTCCTGTGTTGACGCCTCCTGATCCAGACCTGCACCCCCAACTCCTCCCCCACGCACACTTTACAGGCTTCTCATTTGTCAATCCAAATTACCAGTAGCCAATCACAATGCTCATATGGACCAGATACATTGTCACATTATCACATCATCATTTCCAAGGATTCTCATGCGTCAGTACAAATTGGCAGTAGCCAAAGAAAATGCTCATACGGACCCATATCTCATCACATGATCACTTTCAAGACTTCTCATTTGTCAATCCAAACTACCAGTGGCCTATCAAAATGCTCATACGGACCCCTCCTATCTCATCATATGATAACTTCAGGGGATTCTCATTCGCCAACCACAACTATCAACAGCCAATCAAAACACTGGTACCAGCCATGCACCCCCGGCCTTCACTTCCAAGGATTCTGATTCGTCAACCCACACAACAATTAGCTAATCACCACGGGGGTACCGCCTACCCATCACACTGACAAGAAGCTGGACAAATCAAATGTTCCACCTATGCCGGCATGGCCAGGTGATTACTGACAGACCAATGGCTATGCTGTTCCCGTCCATCCTGTCATACTGACATGCAGTTGGACCAATAGCAAAGCTGCTCCCGCCTATCCTGTCATACTGACATGCAGTTGGACCAATCGCACGCCCTTGTCGTGGACATCTTCACTGATATGCAGCAGGACCAATTGCTATGCTGCTCCCACCCATCCTGTCACACTGACCAATCATAGCCTTGCTCCTGAATCCCATGTAAACCATATATAAATGAAGGAAGCGAAGGGCAGCACTCTTCAGATTTAAAAAAAAAAAAAATATTCGCCAACAAACGTTTCAGGCATAGCCTCTCTTCAGCATGTAATGGCGATCGCTGTCCTTCGCTTCCTACAATATGCTGGAAAACCCATATCTCTGACATGCAGCAGGACCAATTAGTAGGGGCTCTAAGCCGAGAAATCGTTACGCGCTGGATAGAAGCATATAATTCGGTACACGTGTTCCTTGACTGATTTGAAGACATCCTAGAAGGGGTGCCCCTTGAAAAAAAATGTCTACCATGTCATATACAATATGTCATGTTGGTAACGCATTACATTGCTATTACATGACATTATACTTAGCTGACAATGTTAATATAGTCCTCAGAAGAGATGAAGCAAGGGTAGCCTGCTAGACCAGATTGATAAAACTACAAAATGTACATAGTGTGAAAGTATGGGTGAGTCTGTGCTTACGTGCTTGACAGCATGTAACATTGTGAACGATTTAAGAAGATTCTTGGTCTGAATTAAAATGAGCATTGCCAACACTAAAACTATGGTGAGAATAGACTGCTGCTAATGCTCGATTTGAATGGGATAGTGTCACTGCAAGATGCCCTAAGTAGCAGGTTCTCCATCCTCTAATTTCCATAACAGATATACGTATTTTATTTGTATGAGAGAGGGTAAAGGACAGGACCTTTCCATATGTATGAAGAACCCCATAAGATCACCTAATTCTATATTTTTACAAGTGCATATTGTGAGAGCATTTCAGTCATCTTTAGAATGGCATTACAGATTACTCAATATAGGCCAACATGTAGGCCACAGTATGGCTTCAGTTTAAATTAAATGGGAATGATTTCTTAGTGTATGTTGAGTAAGAAGACAGAGATTAAAAAAAATGTTTATTTGCAGACAAGTCCTCAACTAGTACTTGTGTCAAAAGTTGTATTAGTTAGCTCAGTAATCATTGAGTACTTAAACTGCTATCAAAACTGACAGCTGATGGACAACATGTACTGTACAGTAGGTCTTTTGCCACCCTTACCCATAGGGGAAATATCTATATAGAACAACACTCTTCTCATATGGTATATACTATGAAAGTAAATCATTACCTGGACTCATTTTCTTGATATGCAAGGCACACAAATAGTCTGGGCGGAAGAATAGTCGATCATACCCCGCCCCCCCAAACAAAATGCCACAAGACTTTTTTTAACCTTCAAGATTTTGAGTGGTAACAGTAACATAACTCATTCCCACTACACCTTTTTGCATAATATTGTACATGTCCTCAGAATGCTCTACATCAGTGGTTCTCAAACCTTTTGTGTGAAGTACCCCCTGAGAAAATATTGAGCTCTCCGAGTACCACCTTGACAACCAACATTAGAATATCGCAGTAAAGGCCTTCCATATTCACTTTTGCCAGTCAGTACAGGAGAGGTTCATAATGGCATTCCAAGTACCACCAGAGAAATCTCAAGTACCACTAATGGTACGCGTACCACAGTTTGAGCACCACCGCTCTACATGTTTCAGTTCTATAGTTGTACTGTACAGTACAGTGCAGTGCAGTGGAGTGGAGTGCAGTGCAGTGCAGTACAGTAGCATACAGAATGGTGCAGTATAATAAAGCACAGTAGAGTATAGTACAGTACAGTACAGTAGCATACAGTACGGTGCAGTATACTGCCCTACAATTTCAGAACGCAGTATAATTCAAAATGCCAAACTGAGAAAAAAGGCTTTAAAGTTTCCTTTCTGTCCACGCGACTGTGTTGGAGGTAAAGTGGTGATGACACTTCCATACAATACTTTTTTATGGTGAAAATTTATGCACACAAGGAGAAAGCAAAAAAAACAACATTCTCATTACTTTTTAGCTGAAAAATCATTATACTGCGCTCTGTTGTGGTATTACTGTCTACACCAAAACCACGGTGTCAATGGAGAAGTGCAGTATAATTCGCATTATACTGCGTTCTTGGCTAGTACGACGTAACCTCCTAAAACCAAAAAGCGCAGTATAATCAGTTTTTTGCGTTTTTTTCCGAAACGGGACCAAGTTGGGCCAAAAAACTTTGACACAAGAAAAAGAAGGTATTTTAAAGCCAATTTCCGGTCTAAACCCATTTTCGACCATTTTCAAGATACTGCGTTCTGATATTGTAGGGCAGTATAGTACAGTACAGTACAGTACAGCAGCATACAGTACGGTGCAGTACAGTACAGTAGCATACAGTACGTTGCAGTACAGTAAAGTAAAGTACAGTACAGTACAGTAGCATAAAGTACGGTGGAGTCTAGTTAAGTACAGTACAGTAGCATACAGTACGGTGCAGTCTAGTACAGTACAGTACAGTACAGTACAGTACAGTACAGTATAGTAGAGTACAGTACAGTGCAATACAGTACAGTACAGTATAGTCTTATAGACGTTAGCCCTCCAAAGCCAATAGGATTTCCACATGCTGTTGTTTTAAGTTTTTGAAAGACTATTTTAGTAGCCTATGTGAGAGAGGGAAGGCAGGCAGACATGTTTTAAACAAAGGACCACACCCACAAATGAAAAATAACGAGTAAACAATAAATTAAGTGGTTAGGTAGCCAACATGTCATCTAGATTAAAGCCAAAAGTAGATGGAAAAACAGACATGTTACCATTTTGCTCTTTTAAAACAAAGTATCTGTCAATATACTGTATGTATGGTGTATTGCATATTGATTATTCATAATTTCCTAAGCATAAATGCCCTTATCACTCCATTGTACACTTAGGACTGCGATATACATATCTAAACATTAATCAGCATACATTTGTCATTTGACAGCTGTCACTGACACTTGATATGTACATGCATTATTGACTTGATGGATATGAATATATTTCAGTTGGACTCCTAGGGTTAAATCATTGAGGGGGTCCTAAGGAAGTAGTAGTAGTTTGTGTGTGTGCGCGCATGTGTAAGTGGGATTAAAATTATTGTTTGCCATCTTTATCTGAAGAGCAGACTGAGTGTCTAAACCTGCTAATGCTAGCATGCTAACATTGGGACAGTTATGTGTGGCCCAGTTCAAGGGTTTATCTCTTCTCCCCTAAATTTTCTAACCACAATTTTCTTTTTGGATGTTATAGATATGACCCACTGCAAATTTTTAAAACTCTTAATGAATGTTGGTTCAATGCATGAATGTTGCTAAATGCCCAGAAATGAGCTCTCAATTGTAGAGTGATCTCATTCTGACCATGGTTTTTATGATTTTCCTGTTTTTGAATCTAAATAAGACATATATAACATTGTTTTTATGGTAAGTTTTGCACATATTTTCAAAGTTCAGTCTGTATACATCACACACAAATAGGTGGATTGGCCCATAACACCATTATGTCCAGGCAGTACAGCATTTTACTACTATTGGCTGGTTTTGGGCAGCCATCTTGGATTTACCCCATAAAAATGACCTTAATGACATTGAAATTTGGGGCACCCCTTCTGAAATGATGGAGAACACCCTAAGGAAGGTCTACACCGATTTTGGTGCTTCTATCCAGCGCGTAACGATTAGGCCCTTTTTGGACGGTAAGAGACCCAGCTAAATAGTAATGCTGTCTCGCCCATCCAGTCCCATGGACCAATGATAGCCATGCTGCTGGACAATCCATCTCTCTGACATGTAGCTGAACCAATCACAATGCTCCTCCATTCCACCTCATCATAGTGACTGACAGCTGGACACTGTTCCATCCGTTTTACCCAATCACAGCCCTGGGCATCTCGTCATACTGACAGCTGGACCAATGATACCAGTATTGTGCTTTTTGACTTCACCTTTAATGTTAGACAGTGAAACTGAAATACCTGTCATTTTAGTGTGGGAGGTTTCATGGATACATTGGACCAGCCTGGTGGCCAACCCCCATTCGTTGCACACAGAGCAGAGTGTGAAGGTTCAATTAGCAGGGTAAAGTAACATGGTATCTGAAATGATAATTAAACCTTTACACTCTGCTCTTACTGGTGCAATGTGCAATTAATTAATTTTGGCCACCAGGCTGTTCCAATTTTAGCCATGAAACCTCCTACACTAAAATAGCAGGTGTTTCAGTTTCACTGTCTAGCCCCTGTATGTACTGTATGTTTTTTATGTTTATGTTTTTTTTTAATGTTTCTACACTGATGATTGGCCAGTGATTGTTAACACACACACACACACACACACACACACACACACACACACACACACACACACACACACACACACACACACACACACACACACACACACACACACACACACACACAAACTATGTGCCTTTTCCGATGATGTTCCATGATATTGTAATGCATTGCCAATGTCAAATCTATGAATACGTTCTTTGATCGATTGTTGTAAATAATTAATAATTGTTGATTTTTGTGGTCAAAATCTGTGGTCAAGACTCTCTGTAAGACACACACACACACACACACACACACACACACACACACACACACACACACACACACACACACACACACACACACACACACACACACACACACACACTTGTCATCCTCATTTGCCTTCCATTATAACTGTTTCTTTTCGGCCTTTTCTTTCATGCCTTGCATTCCATTTTGTGTTTGTGTGTGTGTGTGTGTGTGTGTGTGTGTGTGTGTGTGTGTGTGTGTGTGTGTGTGTGTGTGTGTGTGTGTGTGTGTGTGTTTGTAGGCATATGGGTAGCTTTGTAATCTTTCATATTTCCGTTTCTTTCTCTTTCTGTGTGTGTGTGTGTGTGTGTTTTTCTCTGTCTCACTCGGTCTTTCTCTTTCTTTTTCTTCCTCTATGTATGTGTGTGTGTGTCTGTGTGTCTCTCTCTCTCTCTCTGTGTGTGTGTGTGTCTCTCTCTCTCTCTTTATCTGTGTGTGTTTGTAGAAGGGGCGTAGGGATGTGGGTAACTTCGATAAGGAGTTTACCAAGATGCAGTTGGACCTCACCCCCACTGATAAACTCTTCATCATGAACCTGAACCAAGCCGAGTTCCAAGGGTTTTCATACACCAACCCTGAATTTATAATACACGTCTAGAATAGAAGACTCTCTCTATCTGTTTCTCTCTGTCTCTCTCTGTTTCTCTCTATTTCTCTTTCTCTTTCTCTCTCTCTCTCTCTCTCTCTCTCTCTCTCTCTCTCTCTCTCTCTCTCTCTCTCTCTCTCTCTCTCTCTATCTATCTATCTATCTATCTATCTATCTATCTATCTATCTATCTATCTATCTATCTATCTCTCAATCTCTCACCCCCTACAATCTCAAACAAGCAGAGTTCTAGGGGTTCTCATACACTAATCCAGAGTTTATAATACACATCTATCTATCTATCTATCTATCTATCTATCTATCTATCTATCTATCTATCTATCTATCTATCTATCTATCTATCTATCTATCTATCTATCTATCTATCTATCTATCTATCTATCTATCTATCTATCTATCATACACCAACTCTGAGTTCTTCATACATGTCTGGTGATCTCTCTCGCTTTCTCCTCTTTCTCTTTCTCTCATTCTCTGTACCCCCGTCTCTCTCACTCTTCTGCACAATTATACTTTGTCCTCCAAGTCCAAAAACAAACAAACAAACAAAAACTATGTATGTGAACTGCATTGCAGTAACAGAAATTGCATCTCCTAGAGCTTCCACACACAGACAAAACATCTAGCATCCTTGAGCTTCCAGACACACACACACACACACACACACACACACACACACACACACACACACACACACACACACACACACACACACACACACACACACACACACACACACAGAACATCATTCATCGTCGAACTTCCAGAGACTGCTTGAACACCTGCAGACCAACGCGGCGTCTCCTGCCGGATATTCCATCTCGAACGTTCTAACCCAGTTCCGTCTGACGTTCTAATGCAGCAGAGTTCTGTCTGATGTTCTAATGCAGCAGCGTTCCATTTGGGATATTCTATTCTTCTAGCATAGCTGATTTCTGTTTGGAACATTGTAATGTGGCGGAGTTCTCTTTGTGGATATACTTACAGTATCTAGCAGAGTTCTATGCAGAATATTCAAGTAAGAGAGAATACATAAAGAATCTTACTATATCTGTTCAAGTGTAGCTGAGTTCTTTGTTTTCTTTTTGTAGACATCTAGTAGAGTTCTATGCAGAACATTCTATTGTAGCAGAGTTTGGCACATTAGTATCCAACAGAAATTCTGCAGAAGTGTAGCTATGTTCTGTTGTCGAATTCTGTTTTGAACAATGTAATTTAAAGTAGCAGACTTCTGTGTGAATGTGAAACAATGCACATCATTGTAGCTGAGTCGTTTTGGGATGTTCAACAGTAGCTACCTTTCCTTAATCTGATGTTGAATTGAGTGTCATGTCCGCTGTTCCTGCTTGTTTTCTCCATAAAATTGTAACTAACTAGGGATGTGTTTTTCGACGATGCTGTTAACGACTTAACTTGCGACCCAATTTTCCATAGGCAAGCTACCAAGTTGCTAACCTTTTAGCACCAATGCATTGGAGAAAGGGGCCTTGATCTAACATTTGATGTGTATTACCTTGTACTCAGATGACCGGTTGGGCTTTATTTTTATTTTTTTTATTTTTTTATTTTTTTCAAGGTTGGTTTATGTCATCTCCACATTGGGTGTCATTTTGTGTGTGTATGTGCGTGCATGTGTGTGTGTGTGCGTGCATGCGTGCGTGCGCATTAACAGTGCTTGTTTACATGATTTCCATTGTGTCATTGTGCGTGCGTGTGCCTGTGCGTGCACATTAGTTTACATAAATTCCACATTGCTTGGCTACGCACAGAATAATATTGTCTGTGTGTGTGTGTGTGTGTGTGTGTGTGTGTGTGTGTGTGTGTGTGTGTGTGTGTGTGTGTGTGTGTGTGTGTGTGTGTGTGTGTGTGTCCGTGTGTCCGTGTGTGCACATTAGCAGTGCTTGTTTACATGAATTCCACATTGCGTGGCTACGCACAGAGTAAAGGTCTCCATTTTTAAACTTGTGTTTTATGCATGAGAGTGAATGACTTTAAAATGTGTTTATATTGTGTGTGTGTGTGTGTGTGTGTGTGTGTGTGTGTGTGAGAGTGAGTATGGGAGGGACTTCTTTGTTTCATAAATGTAACATTCCATCATTAAGTGATGTCAACTGAGTGCGTGTGTGTGAATATGCAAAAGAGTGCTTATCTTTAATCTTATATCACGCATGCTGTACAGTTTGGTCGGCTGTTTCTAAATGAAGTGTGTGTGCGTGTGCGTGCGTGCATACGTGCGTGCGCGCGTGTGTGTGTGTGTACTGTAAATACAGTAGCAACTGTCTTCCACATAGGGTGTGTGCTGCATGACCATGTGTACAGACAAGGCAAGTCATGTATATGTGTATGTGTAGCCTGCGACAAAGTATATATTGCCCTACAAAGGCAAAGTGCAGTAACTACATATTTTGTCAAAATTGAGGTTAGACTGAAGATTTTCTTTATAACATCTTGTGACAAAAGTCTTATGGTCCAAATGTGTCCCGTTTTAGAGATATTGCTGTCAAATTTGCAGTAACTATATAATCCAACCTCATACCAATGCTTTGAAGGGGGTTTCTCTAAAGTTTTAATGTTGGTGTAGTTACTGTACTTTGCCTTTGTAGGGCAGAATTGTCTTCATGTGACTAGCCACAAGACAACAGGTTGCAAGTACGCCTGGGGGTAACCTGACTCTCTTTTTTTCAGAATGTGCGCTCAACTCCCCATTGGTTTTTTTTTTCAAGTTTTTTGGGTGCAAGTGAACAGCAACTTTCGTATTTTGTAGAAAAGCCGCACTCTCAGGTGTGATTCTTGGTTTCTATGTTAGTGGGTTCGCATGACATGTCATGTAAAATACAAGACTCACACCCAAGAGTGCAGCTTTTCTACAAAAAATGGAAACCTGACTCTCGCCAGATAGATAGGTTCCGCCTTGCTCCACGAACATCCACAGAGCTGCATCATAGGCATAGGTATTCAAGTGTGTATGTGTGTTTTTTATCATTGCATGTGATTGGGAAATCACTTGTCTGACATTTTTAATGAGCTGCTACTTTAACCACTCACAGATTTAAAATTACTGTTAAAATTACAGAATCGATGTTGATGAGTGAGTCCATGCGAGCGGCCATACAGTAGCACTGTGTAGCTGCTGAAACAAATGTCGTGTTTCACTTAGTTTCCCCTTCTCCACTACATTTAATCGCATCGCATCGCTGCATTTTGGTTTTGGGGCAGGGCGAATCCGAAGGTCCCCCAGACCCTTCAAGAACTCAACTTGTAGATTCTAAATAAATAAAGAGATAAATAAAATCACTCAAAAAACAAAACAAAAAAAAACGTTAAAAACCATAGTTGCAATGTTCTGAATTTCGCCCGTGTCTACTTATGGCCTGTTTGTTTGTTGCCAGTCACAAATAGCAGTTGAGTGTTGGAATGTGAAGATGATCCAATGCAATAATAGACCATACTGGTTTGACCAAAACACTTTTCTTCATTCGTATTCAGGGCCGGACTGGCCATCTGGCATAGCGTCCGTTTCTCGGTGGGCCCCGGGTGTGGTGTCCGCCGGTGAGTCAGTTTTGCGCTGCTAATTATGAGGGGCCCTTTTAAGTAAAAAATGGCCAGGCCCAATTTCTCATGATCTTGAGGTTCTTTGACCTGTCGTGATTGTACGGGTGGAAGGATTGCACTCAGTTCTGGTTTGAAACGATTGGACACTGCTGTCACCTAATTGTTCGCTTATTGGCCAGCCGCCTGGAGGCCCTCCCCAGAGAACCATCACAAGACCATGAATAAGAATGAAGAGATTATAATAATACTATTTGTGGGTCACCAGGCTAATGATACACCATGATGGACTACCAATATTATTATGAGGCGATATGGCAAGTGTGTGTTTTTTGACAAGTGTATCTAATGAATGTGATAATATTATGCTATAAGGAAAATACTCTAAGAAGTGTGTGACTTGAAGGCATTGACTGGAGTTCGTTTATTTAATGCAATACTATACTGTACTATACCACTAATAATAAAAGTGCTATATGTATGAGTTAATAATATGTTGACTGGATTTTGAGAGGAGATAGAATATGCCAATCTAACACTGTGCGGTCCGGTTCTTGATTCTGATAGCTGATAGCCATGGTAAATCGGGCGTAAACCCACACCAACTGAAGATTCTATGCGTATCTAAGTTAGACCCGGCGCATCTATGTTGGTGATGAGAATATGTTGCAGTTATGTTGGGGTAGGGAGTCTGCAAGAAGAGTACATCTTTGCACCATCTGTGGTTGGGGTATCAGTGTGATTGCAAAGACGTTTAATTCCTGCGGTGTTTATCGCCCCTTGCTGAGTTTTTGTAGCGAAGTGTGTGTCTGTAAGCGTGATGAACGCACACACGCCCAATAGTGGTTGCCGGGGTAACCAATCACTTCCTCAACTTGTCAACTGAACGACGCGTGGCAAATTAATTGTTATTAAAGCGTTTTTAAAGAAATTTGTTCAGCGAGTGTAAGTGTAACAGTGTTAGATGAGCAATACGCCACTTGAGCCCGTGGGTTGTGCTCTTCGCATGTGCCCCACTCCCCTTACCCGTGGTAAATCGAGCACAACCCACGGCCTCTCGTGGA
>NC_085857.1:59219313-59221813 GCF_034702125.1 Engraulis encrasicolus
AGAGAGAGAGAGAGAGAGAGAATGGGATGAAGAGAGAAAGAGAGAGTTGGATAGAGGGAGCGAGAGAGAGAGAGAGAAAGGGACAGAGCGATAGAGAAAGGGCGGTGAGGAGAGGGGAGAGTGAGAGAGAACATCAATGTTTGTAATGGAATGTTTAATGAAGCATGAATAGTCCTAAAAGAACATCAATGATTGTGTGTGTGTGTGTGTGTGTGTGTGTGTGTGTGTGTGTGTGTGTGTGTGTGTGTGTGTGTGTGTGTGTGTGTGTGTGTGTGTGTGTGTGTGTGTGTACGTGTGTGCGTGTGCGTGTGTGTGTGTGTGTGTGTGTGTGTGTGTGTGTGTGTGTGTATACGTGTGTATACGTGTGTATACGTGTGTGTGTACGTGTGTGTGTACGTGTGTGTATGTGTGTGTGTGTGAAGTGGGGGCAAGGGTGGTTGGGGCGGGGTATGTATGAGGGTGTGTGTGTGTGTGGGGGGTTTGTATGGATGTGTGTGTGTGTGTGTGTGTGTGTGTGTGTGTGTGTGTGTGTGTGTGTGTGTGTGTGTGTGTGTGGTGTGTGTGTGTGTGAGAGAGAGAGAGAGAGAGAGAGAGAGAGAGAGAGAGAGAGAGAGAGAGAGAGAGAGAGAGAGAGAGTGTCAGAGGGGAAGACGATTAGCAAACTAAATCAAGTAATTGCCCATTCATAAATGTGATGTTTTTATGAATATTTACTACGTAATGAGCTAGTATTACTATGTAATTAGCAGTATGACAGAAAGTTAAGCAGGATGATGTCTATGACTGATTACACCAAATGACAACCGTATTATGTATGAAATTTTTTTTAACAGCAAAACTTACTGTACTTTGGTCATGCTAGTGTTACGTACAAACCCCAATTCCATAGAAGTTGGGACGCAAGGTTAATTGTGAATAATAACAAAATACTGCCATTTTCAAAAAGTCTGGGTCTGACATTAGTTGGAGAACGGTACAAAGAAAATATATCAGCCATCAAAACTGACCAAAATTATTGTTTTGGGGGATATTCATGAATAAGTAAATCCAACGCGTCTCAAAAGAGTTGGGACGGGGACAATAAAAGGCAGCAAATGTCAAGGAAGACTAAAAACAAAACAAAGGACAACACTTAACAGTTAATAGCATTAACCGATGAGATGATTTTATATAAAAACAGTGTTGATTTCTATCTTGGACATGATTTCAATAGCTTCAATGGTAGGTGTATTCCTTGTCATGTTTTGCAATGTTTTCCTTTCTGTAGTGCTTACAGTGTGGCAAGTCTTGATCAAAAGTCCGTCATTTTATGTCCTGCTGGTCCTTATGTTGGAGTTAAACTGTTAAAACATAGTAGAGAATGCAATTTGTCCTTATTATGTGGCAGTAATTGAAGATCTCCCTTCAAAATATAAAGCACGAGTGGCTTTTCATGCTGTTTAAAACCCATGTATTTCATTCAGTACTGTATTCAATTCTACAGGTGAGTTAGAACAGCTTAACCAATGTACTACTGCACCCCCATGCCATCATGGAGGCTGACTTTTGAAGTTAGCACTAACACAAGTTGCATGGTCAATTTTCACTGTAGTACAGTATGTGCAGTATGTGCAAGACTATTATTTTCAAAAAGAATTGACTCTGCTGACTTCTGCAAGCAAATTACAGTTTCTCATGTCTTCTGGGTCTATTTCAAGTGAGCTCGGGTGGATAGGGGAATGTTAAACCTCTCTATCATTTGCACACATGAAGCGTCCTTAATATGGTCAAGTTTTAACTAGCTGTAATTCTCGGAGTGCTAGAGTGAGACTACAGCCAATATATATTTCATGATGTTATGAACCTATACAATGATTTTAATGACACAAATATGTCTTATATACACTCAATCACGGTAAATCAAGGGAATTCAAAACTTTATGTAATAACTATGGTAAATGTTCCCTTTGCATCTTTAATTCTGAGTGACTCAGCCTCTCTGTGATTGTCTTACACCTGGACACTCAAATTATACATCAGTACAATTCATTTTGAAATGTTCTTAATTTTTGTTTTATCTTATTTGGATGTTTATAACATTTCACCAACTTATTTGAGACGTGTTGCAGTTATCAAATTAGAAATGAGTACATATGTCCCCTAAAACAATATTTTTTCTCGGTTTTAACACTTGATATGTTGTCTTTTCACTATTCTCCATCTAAGGAATGTATTGAATGTTTTGAAAATGATAGCATTTAGATTTTATTCTCAGTTTACCAAACGCCCCAACTTCACCGGAGTTGGGGTTTGTAGAAGTAATAAAAAGTCCCATTTCTTTCTTGTGTAGTCCCATCAGAGGCAACCAAATCAAACCACGATCGCTGAAGAAACTTAAGGATCAAAATGTTAACATAAAGTATATATTTTGGAGATTATACCGAGTGTGTAGACACTCTATTTACTACCTGAGTCAAAGGCGTGCACAGAGTAAGGTGGTACTAAAGCACTTGCCCCTTTG
>NC_085857.1:59226813-59249313 GCF_034702125.1 Engraulis encrasicolus
TCTGCCTAACGGTAGGGACACATACACACGAATTTGCAAACTTTGTCATTCATTCCTATGACAGAGGTGAAGGCAAGCGATGGCAAGCGAAAGCAAGCGAACAGGGGCGAAGCGAAGCAAAATTATTAAAGAAAGTTTAATGTTATGCAAATGAGGAGCGAATTCGCCTGCCGCGGCCCAATCAAATCAACAACATAACTGTTCCATTCCATTTGATTCGCCGCAACGACCTGATGACGGTTGGATTTCGCCTCTCTTCGCTTCGCTTGCTTCGCTTCCTATGTGTCCCTACCGTAAGGGGGGCCATAATAGAACCAGGAAACAATGGGCCAATGGAACCTCTCTCTCTGCTAGTATGTCCACAGCTGGACTGGGACCAAGACACAACCCGGGCATATTTGGCCCCTCATTCATACATTACATTACATATCATTTAACAGACGCCTTTGACCAAAGTGACTTACAAGGAGAACATTTAAGCAAGAACAGGGTAAAGCGCAGTATACAGTTGCAACACTGACAAAATTGTCCAACACAAAGTAAAAATGACGTAGCAAAAAAATAAGATGCATTTAAAAAGTGACAAAAAGTTAACAAAGACATAAAGGCGTAGTGTACAGTTCAACACTGACAGCATTGTCCAACAAATGGTAAAGGATGGTCGTTCATCACTACAACCATTAGATTATTAAACAAGGTTGTAGGGATAGAGTACACTACTGAAAATCTGATTTACTTAGTGCTTTTCATCACTGACAGGACAGGGTGTTTGACTGTATATAAGATCTTTTGTCTTTTCATGGATTTTTTTTTCTTTAGGTTTTGTATTTTTATATTTTTCTAACCTTTTTATGAATACTATTACTGATTGATGGAGACTGGGACTGCAAACCTAATTGCCCACTGATGGGATTAATAAAGTTTTCTGAATCTGAATCTCATAAGATAAGAAGGGTAACAAGGCATGTTAAGGTTATTAAAAACAGACATCTAGACACAGTGTACAGTTGTGACACTGACAGCAATGTCCAACACATGGTAGAACATTAAGCCCCTTTTGTGAGTAGTCTGCCATGTTTTCGAGCCCAAATAATGTTCTTAAAAGCCACCTTAAACATTTGTTTTCGAAAGTTTAGCATTCCCCAACATCTGACTTCTGTCATTCTGATCATGACTTCTGTCATTTTTTTATTTGCCATTTTGTGAATGATACTGAAAGTGAAAGTGAAACTGTATTTAAAAAATGCTACGTAAAACACGACAGAAACCATATTTTGCTACACAAATGGTTATGGAATACCAGTGAATATAGCTGAACAATTGTTGAGTTGCACATTCTTGACAACTAATGTGGTTTTAAGAACAGATTTAGACATGTCCATAGAAGGTCATTCTATAAAGCTGGTTTAGACAAAATCCAAATTAGCCAAAAAAACAGAGACAGCAGAAAACATGAAATAAACAGTGAGGGGGGCTCTAAAATATTGCAGACATCTCAGAAATGTTAGAGCACTTGTCCTTTAACTCAGTGCACTCTCTATACTGTATTTAAAGATGAACAATGGGCTCTATCATTCCCTGGGGACTGTCGACTGAGAAAATGTTAGCCGTGATCAAGACACTGTTGTGCGTATGACACCAATGTTAAGTGAAGTGCTTCAAAACCAAACGTGTCTGTGTGTCTGTCTTGCAGGTCTGAGTAACATAATCGGCATCATTGTGTACATCTCAGCTGCTGCAGGTGACCCAAACCAAAGCGAATCCAAGCGCAGCCACTGGTATGGGTGGAGCTTCTACTGCGGAGCCTTCTCATTCGTTGCCACCGAGATGGTGGGAGTGGTCACGATCCATCTCTTCATCGACGCCCACCGACGCCTGCGCGCTGCCAACCCCTCCGCACACAGGCGCGCGCTGACACACACCAACTCACACAGCTCCTACACACACAACAACCATGGATGCTCGCTGTCGCGCTCCCGACACCCGTCCGGCACGCGGAACTCCAGCTACCGCTCCCGTTACCGCCGACAACCTAGTTACCGTTCGTCTCAAGCGGCGGCCCCGCCCACCCCCACGTCAACAATGACAACGCTATGGCGACCACCAATCACGGCCGACCTGCCTGCCTGGCCGCTCTACCCCATGGGGTACCCACACACACACACGCACTCCTCGCTCGACGCGCAGAACGCGCACGCGGAGTTGGACGCACACACACACACACACCTCAACTCCCTGCGCAGGAACAACAGCTGTCCGCAGACACTCTCTGACGAGGCTCTTGCACTTGCGCTGGCGACACACACACACCCACACGTGCTCACACACGTCCAGTCGGACGGCTCACTTGCAAATACGCTCACACACACACACTACGACCCACACGCTCACACACACGCGCACTCGGTCGCACAGGCTCGGAACTCTGTGGAGTCCGGTGGGGTGCACACACACAGCTGCGATGCAGAGGAGGTGACACACACACTCACACACACCGGGAATAACATTGCACACACGCAGAACTCTGTGCAGTCGCACACACACAACTCCACGCTGGATAACACACACACGTACACACACACGCACGAATACGAACACGCACACTTGAACTCTGCACAGGAGGACCCACACACAGACACACACACGTACGCTTACACCAACAACTGTGCGCAGGAGAACGCACACGTGTACACACACACACATGCACACAACTCCATACAAGAGAACTCACACTCCGCTACACGCAGAACAACACCTGTGTGAGACACACACACACACAAGCACACACACACAAGAACGTATTAGCACACAAATGTGTGTATTGTAGCTGTAGTTGCTAGAGTAGCACATTTATCTAATGCATCAAATGTCATGACCCACTCACAAACTGAATTTATTCTGAGAAGCCAGTCATCTGCGAAGTGACGCAAATGTGTAGCAGAGATTTTGCCCCTCCGACACAGACACCTTGCATGCTTTTCCACGGTCCATGTGACTCTATCTGTAAAGCTGAGTTTCAAGAGTTGAAGAGTTTTGGGAGAAGATTGCATCGTACCTCAGTACCTCTGTACTAGAGCGTAATTCTGTACTACAAATAGAGTGTACCAGAGTAACTCTGTACTAGAGTGCGGCGGGATGGTACCTCAGTCATGGAGGAGGATGGGGGAGAGGACTGGTTGATTGGGATACAATTCTGACGCCCTAATCGCTTACCCATGACTGCCCGGTCCTGTCTCGTCCTATTGGAGGGGTGTGGGAAGAACCATTTTCTCATTTGCAATCGGAGTGTTGAGTGGGGAAAATTTGTTGTGGTTAGGCTGATAGCTGGGAAACTTTTTTTGCTTTTCTACAGAGACAGGGCGTCAGCAAAGCTGGTGATCCGCTACAGACCTCAGGTGGTCCGTGAGGATAGCTGGCAGTAGGCTATATTTTTAACATTATTACACAGCTAAACATAGCTTAGGTCATATTTTCACCACAATAAGTCAAGCTGATAATGTGAAAAAAGTAAGGGATCTGCATCAAAATTAGAGTCAAATTAGCTACCGTCAACTGTCAGTTCAGTTGACAGGTGGTCCCTAAACATTTTTTGGGGACAAAGTGGTCCTCGGTCTGAATAAGTTTGAGAAAACACTGGTCTAGAAATGGGATATCTGGCTTTTGATGGGATCATACTGCTTGTTTACTCTCCCCACCTGGCGGGTTGGGAGTGGAACTGACAACCCTTGGGCTACAAGTCTGACGCCCTAACCGCTTACCCTACATGAGATGAGACACACAGTAATCTTCTAGGGTCTACTTCTGGACGATTTCAAGATGTAATGTAATGTCAGATTGCTTTGGAGTGTCTGGTTGTCTTGGAGGGGTGTGGAGGATGACGGTGCCCATGCGTCCACATCGGGACATTTTGAACATGCTCAGTTGGGAAGTTTCTATCTTTTAAGCCAGCACTAGCGTGCATTGTTTTGCTCCTTAGCGTGCAGGGAGTGAAATGACGTCTGAGATGACGTCCACTGAAATAATGAATGAGAGAAAAATGTCAGTGTGTGTTTTGGAGACAGACAGAGCACCCTGCACTGCATGAAAACAGGGATTTATGTCTCTGTAGATGGCAGTAACTTTCGGCTGCACATAGGTGCCTATGACAGCGTGAAGTTTCGTGGAGTCACATAATTGTCTGTATTTCCAGAAATGGTGTGGTGCACTTTAACTCCAGGGGGTATTGAAGAATGAACACTGCTTCAAATAAACTTATACCAAAATCCGGGATTGTGACACCCAAAGGCATTTGTCAACAGAGGCCATAATAAAGAGCTTGGCATATTGCAGATTCAGCACACCCACCTTATTGACAAAAAATGAGGGTTTGCAGACTCAAAAATGCCTTTTAAGTCCTTAAAGGAGAGAAACGTTTTTTGGACTTTTTCTGAATTTTGGTACTAGTCTAAAATAAATATGCTACCAGGTTATTGAAGACTGAACACTGCTTTAAATAGATATGCTTACTGTTGCCTACGCTGGTTTGTGCTGTAGGGAAAGCTTAAATTCCAGTGTAACATTTTGCTGGTGTCCTGAGGGGTATCCCAAGAAGCTGATTCAGTTGTAAGACATCTTAAATAAACCTTGATGCACTGTGAAATATATTTAGTCGTTTATTTCCAGAATTCATGCTGCCCATTCAGAAATGTATCCTAATCCACAAATACTTTGACACACATTTTATGACTGGGAATATTGTACTTTTCATACGTGAAAAGGGGGATCTTTTCCATTGTCCCTGATTTTGAATTTCCAGAAAATAGACATGTTTAGCTTCAAAACGTACTGTACTTTGGCCATACTAGTAAATATTGGTTTATTATTTTGTACGTATCCATGGAAAGATCAAATTTGGCTATAGGCAGCACAGTTTCAATGAGCAGCAATACCTACTGTGGTCACCATCCTACAAAGTGCACCTTTAAGCTTTTTATTTCTAATCAGCAAACTAATCTCTTAACCGTGTTCTTGGAATAGCCCACACCATGACACAGATAAAAAAATACTACCCAGGCTGCTTGACTTTTGTCAGTTGACTAAACTTGAAATAAGTTTTGGAATATCAACTACTGTGATAACTATAGGTTTGATCAACTAACAAAAGTCAAAACCCCCAGACATTGATTTTTAATTTTAAAGATCTACTGTCATTGTCATTTCATCAATATTGATGTGTTCACCTTTATTATTGAATGCATTATGTGTCTGTTGTGTTTTAAAAAAATGTTCTGGTTGCTTTGTTTCAGGCCGTCTTTTTATTCATTTATTTATTTATTTTATTTATTTATTTATTTTACAGTGTTACCCTGAGCTGCTATCTGGTTGTTTGTAAGGTATTAAATAATTTAAAGAAAGCTTAAATTGTGGTGTGTGTGTGTGTGTATGTGTGTTGGGGGGTGGGGGTGGGGGGGTCACTATGAAACACATGAAACACTAACAATCTCACCCGTTGTGACTGCCGTCGATAACGCAGAAAAAGGAGTAATACTATGGAATTGGGCTATGTACGTACATAGAACAAACTCACCGGTCGTGACTGATGTTATCTAATATCTAATATTTCAGATGTTCATGTTAATATCAAGCAGACAAAGACAAGTGTTGCTTTATGATATTTATTTATTTCTCAAAATGACAATCAGCTCATGGCAATCTGGCTGCAGGTGTGTGTGGTGTGTGTGTGTGTGTGTGTGTGTGTGTGTGTGTGTGTGTGTGTGTGTGTGTGTGTGTGTGTGTGTGTGTGTGTGTGTGTGTGTGCGTGTGCGTGTGCGTGTGCGTGCGTGCGTGTGTGCGTGACTGTCATACACCCTGCCACATTCAGATACAGCCTCCCCCTGCCTTTAGGAGCACCCTGGATGCTGCCCAAACACCCTAAACTGCTGGTTGTAAAGACGTGTAAGAGCAGCATTTAACTGAGCAACAGTTGTGGTTGTGACAGGCCTCTCCTCCCTCATTTTCAGGATGTAGGCCTTAGAGGTGGGGTTGCCCTTTTTGTCACGGCAGCAGGAAGCCGACCAGAAGTAGCCAGGGACATTCACTCTGTTATTGAGTTTGCCTAGTGGTTGATGCTGTGGAAATAGTGGTGGAACTGCTGAAAATGGTGGTGGAGCCACACCTGGAACTACCCCTGTTACTATAAAGGCCTGCCCATTCGCACAATTGTTATCAATATGGTTTGCCATTGGGTTCTCCACCTGGTCATACCAGCGCTTGTTGTCGTCACCGCGCTGTGGGGCGGCGTTGGTGAGGGTGAAGGTGGACTCAGCCTGGACTTGATTGTTGTTGTGGGAATGAGGATACAGATGGCCCTTGTTGTATCCGTTACCTTCGTAGTCAGGATTGTCTGCCTGCCGTTGTAGTGTCTGTCCACTCAGGCCAGATTGTTGTTTATTGACCATGTTAGACCCTCTATTCTGATCGTCAAGCTGCAGTTTGGGAAAGAGACACCAGATGGCAGTATTGCGTCAGTAGCTGACAAAGGCTCAAATCAAAGCACGCACACACACACACACACACACACACAGACACACACACACAGACACACAGACACAGACACACAGACACACACACACACACACACACACACACACACACACACACACACACACACACACACACACACACACACACAATTTTACATCAAACAATGATGGGGACACCTTTGACAGCTATTTACAGCCACATTGACATGTTGTATATGAGGAGATCTATGTAACCATTGTATCCATTTCAAAATATTCAAAATCAAGATGTTTTTATTGTGCTTCTCAAGTAATTCTTTGAATATCACTGTTTTATTGTTTGAACTTGGTAAGGGAAATTCTGACTACATCAACCCACTTTCAATTGCATTGTTTACCTTTAAATTAAATTAAAACGGATTAAAATAGATTTCTGAAAAATACATTTCAATGGCTTTGATATCGAGTATTTCATACTCATATATTTACACCCTTTGGCTGCGAACACTAAATATTATACTAATGTTATTGCTGAAAGGTGCACTGTGTAGCATGGTGGCTAGAGGTCTGTGTAACGCTTTGCAGTGCTTTGATCCATTTTCCGAATTTACTTGAAAAAGATGAAAAATGGGTTCAAAATTTCAATTTTCAATTTGCAGGTTGGCCTACAGCTGAGTCAGTTATCTGTCAGATCTGTAGGCCTACGTCTCAAGCTGACTTGCAATCCATTCATTTGTAGGCATTATGCAAAACATCTCCCGCTACTTGAGTCAATAGTACATCCCCTGGTCCCCGCGCGAATGGTTCAGTCCAACCACCACGCAGAAATTGAAAATTGAAATATTGACTCATTTTACTTTGGTTTCAAATTCACACATTTTCTCTTTCAAAGGCCACCGACAAATTACAATGAAATGAACATGACATGAACCGCTAGAGTTGGTTTTGCAACTATGCTACTCATTGAAACTGTGCTGTCTACAGCCAAATTTGATCTTTTCATTGATATTTACCAAATAATGACCAAATATTAGCATTACCAAAGTACAGTGGGCTACATTTTGCAGCTACAAATGTATATTTCTGGACATTCAAAATGGTGGGCAATGGAGAAGATCCCCCTTTTCATGAAGGAAAAATGTAATTTTCCCAGTCATAATGAATACTTAGATTTTGAAGGTGGTTGTCAATTTTCATGAAAAGGTCATATTTGTGAAAGGGCAGCATGAATTCTGGAAATGAACTGCTAAAAATATTACACAGTGCACCTTTAATGAATCATCAGCACAAAGACGAAGGCTTCTGCCCCAAAAAGAGCTCAAAAGGTGGTTTTCCAAATGTACAGTGATCACCATTGACAACATTGAAATGTGCAGCAGGCTTGTGAAAAATACAGTAGGCCTAGGCCTACATGTTTGGTCAGTTAACAAAAAAGAGAGAACAAAGCTAGCAAGCAAGCAATCCCTGTTTGGTGTGTGACAGTTAAAAAGTCAAATGAGTCTTCACCTGGGGTTCGATCATCCAGGTTTGTAGGCGTTGCAGATTACTTGCCCGTCCTTGATATACATAGGCAGAGTAGACAGGGATCCTGTTGTCAGTGTCATACAGAGTGGCATACACACACACACACACACACACACACACACACACACACACACACACACACACACACACACACACACACACACACACACACACACACACACACACACACACACACACACACACACACACACACACACACACACTTCAGTGTTGAAGATAGCGATAAAGCTCTCTCTCTCTTTCTCTTTCTCTGTCACGCGCACACAGAGGCCCACAGAATCTTACCTGTAGTTGTTTTTATAAGTCTGGCAGATCTGTCGATAGCTGTTACCTTGAAGTATAGTCGGTCTATGATTATTGCTAACAAAAAACCGAAGACATCTATCAAAATTACTGACTTCCCCCTCCACCAATGAAAGGAGACCCAGCAGCACCAGTGGACCAATCAGCTTCATGATGAGGAGAATGACGACAGCAATATTGATGATGGTGATGATCAGCTGTGTTCTCTCAGCTCAGCAGAGAAGAGTGAGGAGAGCAGAGGGCCAACTTATATACACACCAGACACACACACACACACACACACACACACACACACACACACACACACACACACACACACACACACACACACACACACACACACACACACACACACACACACACACGCACCTGTACACCTTCTCATGGCTTGTAGAGTAATTTGCATATCTACAAAATGTTGAAACTCATCAACTCTCTGAGTAGTAACGAGTCTGAAAAGTAAGGTGTTATAGATATGCCATCTGTTAGCATCATGCTTTCCCTTTACAATTATAATTGATCAAACTTTTTAATTTTACCAAATTTATTTTTTTATTTTATTTTGTTTTTATCTTGCTCTAGTGTTATTTATGTGTTATACCGCTCAACCTTTTACATGAATTACAGACATATAATTTGCTGCTATGCCTTTTACCTTATATTGCTGATTAATAAACATATGCTGAGAGGGTTTGGGGCACCACACTCCCTATCACACAGTGTTCACTGCACACAACAAAATTACATTCATGCCTCAGATGTGCAATCTGTGCCACAAGGGAGGCAGTGTGGTACTAAGGTAGCCTGACGGGCCAGACCATTTAAATTACTGCCAGGCTTGCGGAATGGTACCATGCTCATGGTACCTCAGTCATGGAGGAGGATGGCGGAGAGCACTGGTTAGTTACTCTCCCCACCAACCTAGCAGGTCAGGAGTCAAACAGGCAACCCTACAAGCCGGACACCCGAACGCAAACTCAGTCCCGGGGGCCAAACCTGGTGGAGCAATTTTATTGGGCGCTGCCCTAACCTAACCTCTTACCGATTAACTTCCCGCTGAGGAACATGTCAGCTGGCTCAGTGTGGACTACTTTCTAGCAGCTGCCAGGCCTACATGCACAAAGACACACACACACACACCTGATAACCAAATGGCCATGACATAATATGTGAAACAAAACAGAACGTTAAGATCATGCTATACGCACCAGTACGGACAAGGCAGACAGAGGGGTGGGGGGGTGGTTAATGTTTCAGCCACACGGCACACAGTGCTGCATTTGCTGGGCAGGGCACATACACACTTTGTCATTCCAGTTTCAGTTTGGCTTTAAAATTCTAGCCAGAAGGCATTGAAATGGCAAAGTGCGCATACGCGCTGCCCAGCAAAAGCAGCACTGCGCCATCAAAAGTGCGGCCATCGTCAAAGTTTAAACGTAGCGCAGAAAGAAAAAAATAAGTGAAAGGCGACAGTTGTGTCGGACAACAATGGCCACACACATGGACTCACTCATCAACATTGATTCTCTAATTAATGATTTTTCTAATTGTATTTTCTTATCTGTGAGTGAGTAGAGCACTTCCAACGTCATCATTGTCCTCTGGGAAGGTTCGTAAATGAGGGAATCACTATGGACTAATTCTGAACACATCATCAATTAAAACATACGGTCGCAGCTGATGCATGACAACCTCTGCCTTCATTTTCTATTGATAAAATGAACAAAATATAACCTGTGAGTAATTTTTGGATGCACTGTAAGGCTGATAAGGTGCCAAGGTGGGTCTACGGCGTACTCCCAAATAAATATTCATGGAGCAATGTGGAGCCCATTCATCTGGAGAGTCAGCAGTTCATGTATTACAGCAAAATACACAAATACACAAATATGTTGAAAATGAAACAGATGAAGAACATTTTATTTTGGAGATTTACATTTTTACATTTACATTTTTTGTAACATCTCTCCATACAAGAGCATACAGGCCCAAGCACGCACACAAACTCACGCACGCACGCACACGCACACATACACACACACACTCCCGTGGTCTAGGGCGGTGACGCAGCTCTCGTCATCGAGGAGCACAGGCTTTCTCACACACACACACACACACACACACACACACACACACACACACACACACACACACACACACACACACACACACACACACACACACACACACATAAGCACACACACACATTGACTCCAAAACATTTGGTGTCCCAGGTGTGTGGGTGTGTGACATCATCAGAAGATGACGCGGCTGCTTGAAGAGGATGACGAAGCCATCAGGCTGCGACACGAGTGTGTACTCAGCGGCTCCTGAAGTGGCTGATGATGATGTCATCAGGCTGCGACGCGGCTCCTGAATAGTGTTATGTCATCAGGGCGCGACTCAGCTCTTGAATAGTGTTATGTCATCAGGGCGCGACTCAGCTCTTGAATAGAGTGAAGTCATCAGGGTGTGACGCGGCTTCAGAAGAGGCTGATGGCATCATCAGGCTGCGAC
This sequence comes from Engraulis encrasicolus, assembly GCF_034702125.1. Taxonomy (NCBI): domain Eukaryota; kingdom Metazoa; phylum Chordata; class Actinopteri; order Clupeiformes; family Engraulidae; genus Engraulis; species Engraulis encrasicolus. Next base: position 59,237,680 of record NC_085857.1, read on the forward strand.
GTGGCTCCTAAATAACGCGATGTCATCCAGGAGTGTGTTTGTGTGTGTGATGAGGTTGACGCGGCTCCTGAATATTGTGATGTCATCAGGGTGCGACGCGGCTCCTGAAGAGTGTGATGTCATCAGGGCGCGACTCAGCTCTTGAATAATGTGATGTCATCAGGGTGCGACGCGGCTCCTGAATAATGTGATGTCATCCAGCAGTGTGAGCGGAATGTGGCGTACAGCCTCATGAAGATCCTCATGCAGCAGAGGGAACACACACACACTCAACGCAGGCCTAGTACAGGAGAAACTACACACACACACACACACACACACACACACACACACACACACACACACACACACACACACACACACACACACACACACACACACACACACACACACACACACACACACACACACACACACACACACACACACACGTTAGGAGCAGCAGGAACATACACACACTCAAGCGCGAGCTAGAGCTGTTACACAGAAAGATTGAATTATCAAAATTGCATATAAGGCCTATGTCCACAATGTAGACTTCTGTGACCTATTAGATCATGAAATACCACTTCTCAATAAGCAAACTATGACGCTCCAACAATGACAGCTGTTGAAATATTGACCATATACTGTACACAAAGATTGATTAATGCATATGACGCAGACATTTAACAGTGTTGCATTTGGCAAAGGTCATTCTAGATGGACCCAGAAGATATGTGAAACTGTCCTCTAATTACAAAATTGAAAATATTTAATCATTTTTTGCATTAAAATGCTCAATGAATACTGCATATTTCTTAACAGCATACATACTGTAGCTACCAATGCATTATATTCTATTCACAGCCTTTACATATTGCCACATAATGATGGCCAATTTCATTCTTTACTATGTTCCAACAGTGTGATTCCATCAAAGGAGTAAACAGGTGACAAAATCGTCTTCTTGCAGGAAGGATATACCACAAATTAAGCATAACAAAAGGGAAAACATGATGAACACACCCTCCAATTGAGCTGCTGAAATCCTGTCACGCACAGAAAAATAACTATTTTTTTGTGTCATCAGTCAAAGTAATTAACTTTCAAGTCTCCTGCTTTGTCTTGTCTTGAGTTTTTTGTGGGGATTTGTTTTAAGGGTGAAATTTTAAATTAGCACATATTATTTTCCCCAAAACAATAATTCTGCTTGGTTTGAACAACTGACATGTTGTCGTGCACACACACACACACACACACACACACACACACACACACACACACACACACACACACACACACACACACACACACACACACACACACACACACACACACACACACACACACACACACACACACACCTTCTTACCTCTCTGTAAGACTCTTCTGTAGGTTTCTGCATGCGGTGAGTGTGTCTCCAGTAAACAGGTGCATCATGAAGAGTCGTTTACAGTGTTGCATCATGGACTTGATGTGCACAGCGCTGCCGAACGAACCCTTACGAGACACCACACACACGCGCTCCAGACACACACACGCCGCCAGTGCTTCCCACAGAGGCTCATTCAGCTCCAAAAAGGCCTGCTCCACCCTGGGAACATTAAACACACACACACAGAGTTATTAAACCATACACACACAATTATTATGATATTCCAACTGTATATCTGTGTGTGTGGGTTTGATATTTTTTACATTGTTCAGCATTTTCAGCGATTCTTAAAGGGACACTGTGCGGGAAATGGTCAAAAAAAGGTACTGCAACTATGCTGCTTTTTTAAATTGGGCTGCCTATTGCCAAATTTGATCTATACATGAAAGTTTACTACGTATTAAACAAATATGTTCTAGTATGGCCCAAGTACAGTCATTTTTGCAGCTAAAAATGGCTATTTTTGGAAATTCAAAATGGCGGACCATGGAGAAGATCCCCCTTTTCATGTATGAGAAGTGCAATTTTCCCAGTCATAATGAATACTTATTTGATTGTGGTGGTCACTATTCATGAAAAAGGTAGCATAAGTGAATGGGCAGCATGAATTCCGGAAATAAACAACTAAAAATCTCACACAGTGTCCCTTTAAGCTACTGTATGTGTACAGCAAGAGTGACCTACGCTACCTGAGCGACGGAAGTCTTTATTTCTCTATGGAGGGTCGAATTCGAATTCGCCAGGAACGAAGCGGCCTAAACGACCAGAGCGAATTTCCGCGCTTTAAGTCAAGCTAATATTATGGTAATGAGCTATGACCCAGCTTGGCGGAAAGCAATTAGAATGTTCATATCTGTAGAAATTCTATTTGAAATGGAAATGAATAAGTGAACTGCCAATTGGAGCCAATTTTGGTCCCCTAGGGCAGGGTTTCCCAACGTTTTTTGTCTTACGTACCCCCTAAGCATCTTAGTTATGCCATGAGTACCCCCTAATTTATGTTCTATATCACTTTCTCGGTCCTAATATGACTTCTCCATTCGTTTGTTACAATAATAAACATTTTCCAAGTACCCCCTGCAATGTGTTCGCGTACCCCTAGTGGTACACGTACCCCTGGTTGGGGAACATTGCCCTAGGGCATATTCTTCCTCTGCACTTTATCCCATTTGGACTAGTGAATCACATTGAAGTACACACACTAGTCCGTAGCAGTGGGCTGCCTGCTGAGCGGAACCCGGGGAGCAGTGTGGGGGTTAGTTGCCTTGCTCAAGGGCACTTCAGCCGTGGTTTGGTGGGGCATTTAACCGGGAACCCTTGGGTTGCCAACCCAGTACTCTAACCACTGAGCCACGGCTGGCTGAAATGTGTGTGTGTGTGTGTGTGTGTGTGTGTGTGTGTGTGTGTGTGTGTGCGCATGTGTGTGTGTGTGTGTGTGTGTGTGCGTCAGGGCTAGACATTGGCACCTGCTAACCGGTGAAATGAAATTTGGTAACAATTTCAGTGTCACAAGCCAATTTGGCTCATATTCTATTTTGACCGCTTATAAATTTACAATTCACCGTGTATCAATTGTTCAAAAGCTGAGCTACTCTGTTTCTATTTGTTTAATTTGTTTCCATGTAGAAAGCTATGCGCTCATCTTCTTGCTTTACATCATCTTCTGAAGACAGATGTACAGTATTATGATAAAGAAAAAAATAATATCAAATTTGTCGCTAGTAGAAAAACTGAATGGCTAGTGACTCAGGTGTGGGTGTGTGTATGTGTGTTTGAGTGCGTGTGCGTGTGCGTGTGTACTCACCTTAGGTCTCTGAGGCGTTTGCAGTGCGGCAGGGCCTGTATGAGAGCTTGTCTGTGTGTGGGTGTGTGGGTGTGGTTGTGTGTGAGGGTGGCCAATGAGAGTGAGGTCAGCTGATGGCATCGCTGGGTCAGCTCCACCAAAGGCGGCCCGAGGCCTCCTCTCGTAAGCCCAGCCCACCCGGCCAGAGTGAGCGCACTCAGTGAGGGACGACACGCCAGCGTTGCTATGGCTACCTGAAGACCACATTCACAACAATATTAATAACAATATTATTATTAGTAACAACAACAATAATCGGACATTTAGTATAATAACATTTGGGATAAAAAAATTGAATTAATAAATAATAATAATAATAATAACAATAATTATTATTTCCAGTAGAGGACATTAAGAAAGTGAAAAAAGATGTCAACCAAGATTTAGAATATTTATACATCTTTATTACAATCATTGTTGTTGTTATTAATAATAACATTATAAATATATTCTAATTATAATACAAATGATTGTTATTGTTATTATTATTGTTTTTTATTGTTAATAATAATAATAATAATAATAATAATAATAATAAGGAAATATTATATAAAATATTAATAGATAAAAAGTTAATAAATAATGACAACAAATACAAACAAAAAATAAAAACAAACACAAATACAAATAATAATCATTTAAAACACTAAAAAATACCAATAACAATAATTACTATAATAATATTTGTATTAACAACCTCTCCAACGTGTCCCGCCCATGTGCAGGCCGGTGCTTGCGCCCTATTGGCCGCCTCAAAGCGGGGCGTGGCCGAGCAAAACTCTGCACCAATCAGCTCCAGCTGGTTCAGCCGGGTGCAGCCAACCAGCATCATCCTCAGGCTGCTGATCACTCCCCCTGAGGATGACTCCTCCCCCTCCTCACCAGCGGCAGCCCTGCATACCACATTCAGAAAACGGAAAAATAAGTCAAATATACACACTAGCATTTACAACATAATATACATTATTATTACTACTAGAGGTATTATCGAATGATGATGATGATTATTATTATTAATAATAACAAAAATAAAAATAGTGATATAAGTTATAATAATAACTATAATATTAAAATGATAATAAATAAATAACAACAACATTACTAGCATTTGTATTACCGACCTCTCCCATGCCTTGTCCTCGGAGGGTGGCCGGTAGGTTACCATGCCAACTCGTGGGGCCTTGCGGAGCCCCTGTAGCAGGAGGGGTGCAGCGTGAGGAGGGGGGGTGGGGGGTGCGGGACGAGACGCCGTGTGGGAGTTCGAGGGGGTGTGGAGGTCTACCTGTACAGGAGAGAGGGGGAGACAGAGAGAGAGAGAGAGAGACTTCATTAATCCCAAGATGTGTGTGTGTGTGTGTGTGTGTGTGTGTGTGTGTGTGTGTGTGTGTGTGTGTGTGTGTGTGTGTGTGTGTGTGTGTGTGTGTGTGTGTGTGTGTGGAGGGGTAACACGACGGGTTGTGTGTGCTGGGAGGGGTGGGTAGGTTGATCTGTTCAGAGATGCCAAATCAATTTCAATGAAAAACTGACAATAGAAGACAAGAAAGCTAACACACATGTGCAGTGTTTTAAACGTCCTTGTCTTTCTTAAATGATTAGGCCACTCTTTTTTGATTTTCACATATTTGCAGTATTTCCAAGCATTATTCATGAATGTGCATATCATTTTCGTCCATGTGTTTGCATTGCCTAGTTTAACAGTATAGCCAAAGTAGGCGTAGCAATGCAAGTCTATGGGAACAAGCAAAACATCATCAAATGTACTTATAAGCTACTTTAAAATTACTGTAAAATTCACCAGAATGCAAAACAGCTATTTAATCCTGTCCTGTGATCACTTGTGGCTTGATGCTAATGTTCCCATTTACTTCCAGTGATTATGCTAAGTTATGCTAATAATTCTGATCCAATAAATCAAAGAAAATGATATGCACAGTTATGAATAGTGCTTGGAAATACTGCAAATGTGTGAAAATCAAAAAAGGGTGGACCGTTCCTTTAAGTTTTCAACGTTGGTGGCCAGGCAGGGGTTCCCCTACGACGCACCAAAGGCAGTCAAGTGCAAGAACTCGACACAAAAGTGAAAACTGACTGTAAAGTGTCGTGTCGTGTCGTGTCGTGTCGTATCGTATCGTATCGTATCGTATCGTATCGTATCGTATCATGTCGTTTAGTATGGTATGGTATTGTATCGCACCTCAGCCAGCACACACATAGTCAGCACCAGAAACTGCACTGAAAAATAACAATAAAGTGCTATTGTATCGTATGTGGTGTACGGTACGGTATGGTATGGTACTGTAAAGTGTTGTATGGTATGGTGTCGTATGGTATATGGCATCGTATCGTATCATATCGTATCGTGTTGTACCATATCATACCTCGAATAGCACACACACGAGGAGGGCCAGAGACCACATGGTATGGTATTGTACCTGGTGGTATGGTATGGTATAGTATGGTATTGTTATCGTATCGTATGGTACGGAACATTGTATAGTGTCGTTACCTCGGCTAGGGGTGGTACGGTTCACAAAAGTCACGATTCGGTCCATATCACGGTTTCAAGGTCACGGTTTTCGGTTTTGTACGGTTCTGGTTTTTTTATTTTTTATAAATAAAACTCATTATGCACTGGAAATGTATAATATAAAAATTAGAATGAAAATGTAAGCTTATCATGGGCATGTTGAATTTGACTTCATTTAACCTGTAACAAGGTGAAGTTACTGAAAGAGGAAAGATATCAATGATTTTAACATGCTTCCATTTATTTCACAAAAAGGGAGAACTAAGTCCTAACTTTTAAGTTGACAAATATTCAAATATTACATACTATAACACATTTGACTTGTAAAAATAAAACAGCTACATTCCTGTAGGCAATGGGACCATTAGGTCAGTGCAGTATGACTATTTTGGTTAATGACACACTGAGAACGAATTGCACTTTTATTTTGATACCGCTTTCTGCGAGGTTTGCGCTTAACGCTTACGGCTGTGATACATGTACGTATTTTCCACACGCTGTCAACCTGCTCGCTTGCCTCGCATGGTAACGTAGCATCGTTTCCCGGTCAAATTAGCTTAGCTTAGCTTAGCAAATGCTGTGGTCAAACAACCGTCTCTCTTCAATCACAAACACTGTATGTACAAATAAAAATGATGAAACAGGAGCGAATATATTGGTCACCTTAACCCAAGTGTCATTTACTTTAAAACCATCTGTGAAAAACGATCGGCAGATTTGACACCACCGAAATCAAAACAGCCTCCATTTTTAATATCCCAGTAGTGCTGGTGACGCACGTGACGTCATGGCGTTGAAAGCTCTCCCATTGGTTAACGCTTCGCGGTGCCGCTACATTTTTCAGCCAAGCTCAACTTTATCGCCTCGCTCGCCCACCGTCCGCCATCCTCGCTTCCCTACGTCACCACCTCTCGCCTGGCTGCCGCGTCCCACCGGAAAATAATGGAACCCCACGCTTCTACCGTGTTGGTAGCGCCCATGTAAATCAGGCGTAAGGATGAATCAGTTGCTTCCTATCATGAAACTGCCGGCCGTGAGAAGCATAGAAGTAAAATCAGAAGTCAAATTCAATTTTAAGTGAACAAGTGATAGGGTCAAGTTATGTTAAAATGTGACAGTTAAGGTAACAAATAATTTAAAAAGATAGTTTTTTTAGAAGTGTATGCACAAGAATGTTTAAAAAAACTCCTGTGAAGCTGAGCCTGTTAAAACAGTCAAATTTTATTTTGGTTAGGCCTATAGTGTTAAACATCAATGTTAACTAGGCAACAGCACAAAGTCCCCTTCATTCGATCAGAGTTTAACTGGTTACATATAATTAGGCCTACAGTTGATTCGGTTAAGGACAGCGAATCTGATGGATATGTTCAATTATCTCGCATTTTGCCGTCCGGAATCCCCATTCAATGCCACGTGGATATAGCCTAGGCTACTGTAACGTAAGTCATAGTCTACTTTGTTCTGCTAATCTGTCATTTTTTGTAAATTCATGTTCATTTAAAAAATTAAATTAAATTGGTCAGAATAAAGGACCTAGTAGACCTATATTTCTATTTATGAGTAAGCAGTAAGGGCCAGAATACAATGTGTATAAGCTCCTGGTACACTGTGTGAACAAACCCTGAACAGTGTGAAAACAGATGTGGAATAAGGGTCCCTATTCCCAATTTAAATTGGTCAGAATAAAGGCTGGGGGCAGTCACTTGCGCTAACGTGGAGAGAGAGGGGGGAGAGGGTGACGCTGCTGACCGACCTGCACTTGCGCAGGCTACTGTAGCCTAGTCAGCTGGTGCATGCTGTTACATTATGCATTTCAGTTGGCTGATAGAAATCAGTCTTTCAACACCCAATATCCTATGTAGTCTTTGTGTTGTATGCTTGTATAAGTAGTAGGATTTTAATTGCACCGGTGGTCTTTTTTTTTTTTTTTTAAACCGTGGGCACCGTGCGGTTGCGCACTATCCCGTTCTGTGACATGCAAACCGTACGGTTTCGGTTTGCGACGTAAACCGTACCATGCCTAACCTCGGCTAGCACACACACAGCGAGGGCCAGAGATATCGTATGGTGTATCGATGTGTGTGTATGTGTGTGCGTACCTCGGCTAACACACACACGGCGAGGGCCAGAGACCGTAGCTGCGAGAGACGGGCCAACAGCCCCAGGGGGTGTGTCTGTGTCTGTGTTTCCTTAGCGACTGTGGTGGCGTTGCCCTGGTGATGGTAGTGCATCCCTGATAGGTTAAGGTGCTCCAGCAGGGGGCAGGACTCCACCACGGAGGCCAGCCAATCAGCACGCAGCTGGGAGCCGCAGCAGCCAGTCAAGTTCAAGCTGCGCAGGGGTCGGAGGTCGTAGTCTGGGAGACAGGGGGTGGGGCCTCCGCGAGCCAAGCTGAGGTCAACAGCACGAAAAAAGTGATTTAACACTCCAACATTGCTCCAGGGACCAATACCCTGCAAATAATAACTAAGTCCCTTTGGATAAAAGCGTCAGCTAAATGTAATGTAATGCAACTCACTTGATGTCAATCAACCTGACACCTCAGCGCATCAATTCAGATTTTTTTGGTAACACTTGATCTGTTCCTGCATAACACATTCATAACAGCATGTTAAAAAGTCTGCATGACACGTTCATGACTGTTTCATGACCCATTCATACCATTCATGTCACTCCAAGTGCACTTTGTCGAACTGTGCCTAGACAAAAATTTCTCCCTAAACCGAACTGGTCAGTGAACAATGCGTGTCCAGCAACTTATAAACATAGCCTTTCTATGGCATGCCACATGCCACTGTATCACTCAATCACCCCTACTGGATTTACTTCAGTGCCAGTTTTTGCTTGACCATTAGGGCTGTAACGATATTGTATCAAACCGAGAAATCGTGATACAAGGAGGCAGTATCGTGATGCGCCCTTTCAAAGCTTTATTACCCATTAGTCCAGAAAACAACCTTATGATTTGATGTGATAGTGTTTCCAAACTTCAGTGGAGACACATTTCAGAAATCGTGGGGTGTATCGAACCATAGGTCAAAAATCGTGATACGAACCGAATTGTGAGTTGAGTGTATTGTTACAGCCCTATTGACCATATTCTGTGCCTGGCAGTGGAGTAAATCATACACCCAGATTGGTTGCAATCAGGACATGTTCAGAAGAAAAATAGCAAGGGTGCTTTGCAATTGTTGATATTCTATTTTGACAAGCTGCTGTCCTTTTGTCTTGCAAACATTGTTTCAACATGTTTATGAAAGGTTTGGTATGACTGTCTTACGCAACAGTAATGAATCCTTCATGCAAAGTGTATAACAGTTTCTATGAATGTGTTATGCAGCGACACATCAAGTAAAGTGTAACCGATTTTTTTTTTTTATGGTGTGGTGTTGACAAAGGAGTAGAATTCAATTTTCTGTGGGTGTTAAAAAAAAAACACCCAAAATGCAGAAAATTCTCTGGTACTGAAGGGTTGTAATGATCTGAAAATGGCATTCTATAAATTCATTAATCTAATCAAGTTTTTCAAGATAATATTTTAAAAACATAGAAACAAATTATAGAATGAAATTACAGAAATAAAATGCGACACTTACTTCAGATAGGCGGGGCATCCTTGTGATAAGACCCGCCCTAATGCTGCATCGTCCAACCAGGTGCCAGGGAGCTGCAGCGCAGTGCTGTTAGTCCCGCCTCCACGACCCCTGCGCATGCGCACACGCACACGCACACGCACACGCTCACACACACACACACACACACACACACACACACACACACACGCGCACACACGCGCACACACACAGACACAAATACTGTTTCAACTCAATATTCTCTGAAATAGTTAGGACAAATTGAATATCCGCACACTGCTCCAGCAACACGGGAGCAGTGTGCGTTCATTTTTATCTTCATAGTGTTCAACTCGATGTTGTGAAATGTGATATTTTTTTAACTGCAATATTGACATTACGATATAAATTCGATATATTGCACAGCCCTAAGTCAACATCACTCACCGGACAAATTGATTGGTCTAGACCGCTCACCTGGTGTCCAATGGTGCGGCTCGATGTCGGGCCAGGCCCTCCCCCAGGCTCTCCAATAGGTCGCTGAGGGCCGGGGGGCGGGGAGGGAAGGCCCCGGGGGCGGAGATAAGCAGGCGCTCCAGCCGCGCGATTCGGCGAATGCTGAGGGGAAGACAATACATGGTTTTTTTGTTTTTTTTTTACAAACATTCGTGTTGTGAGGAGGGGCAAGATGCTAAGCTGCCAACCACGTGAGCTCATTTTTGAACCGACAGACGTGTCCAACAATCAGAAGTTGAACAGTGCATAGCCAGGGTCGCGCAGCTGGGGATTGTTTACAAACGGTAAACCCATGTATAGGAACGCGAAAAGGGTTTGTGAAAGTGATTGAAGTACCTATTAATCATCAACACTATCATAATCAACATTATTACATAGCTATAATGTGATGTAATCCATATAATAAAATACTATGATATGATTACCTAATACCTTAATAATACCTAACACCTTAATAATAATAATAATAATAATGATAATATAACAATAACAATAATAATAATAATTATCACCCGGTGAGCACTGTCCTACAAAGACAAAGTGCAGTAACTACATGTTTTGTCAGACTTACAGTTTAGACTGAAAATGGTCTTCATTACTCCTCCTTTATCTTGTGACAAAGCCTTATGGTCCAGATGTGTCCCATTTTAGAGATATTGCTGTGTCAAATCTGCAGTAGCTACACAATATCCAACCTAATACTTTGAAGGCTTTTTTTACCGTAGTTGCTGCACTTTGCCTTTGTAGGGCAGAGCAGATGGTACGTCTTCTGATAGGCTGAGCAGGTGTCCCTATTCCCCGAGAGCAGCAGCCCTATGATGTCATGCGGGCGTGCGGGCGTCTAAGTGGCTTCTTTTCAAACTTTCTGGCAAAGGGCCGTTACTAATTCTAAACTGCAGGTTGCTATGACCAAGACCCCGTCGTTAATTCTATCGCATTTGGTTGTCAAATCAAAAACCCAGTCGTCAATTCTATCGCATTTGGTTGTCAAGTCACCCCAACGTTCAGCGTGCGTCCTTACATGCCTCCGATAGAGGCGCGTCTCACTAGACTAGGAAGTGGTGCCCACAGCAACGTACCAAGCGCAGTGGTAAATCTACTTTCTCACAAAGCCTTAAATCAACATTAATTCTTAAATTCTGGTAACCGGGTGATAAGCGGAATAACGGCCTTCGATGTGACCCGATATCAAGAGAAAATGGACTTGGCGAAGCGAACAGAAGCTCCGCCTTGTCCATTATTTCCCTTGATATCGGGACACCTCGTCTGCCTGTATTCCATACATAATCATAATTACTCCAGTTGATAAAATATGATCCCTCCTACCTCAGGGGAGCCAATAGGAGGGCCAGGAGAGTTCGATTGGCAGGTCCAGGACCCAATCGGGCGCTGAAGCAGCTGAGATCCTGGTAGTGCGGGACACTGCTCTGACCAACCGCTAACTCCACCCCCTCACACGACACACCCACCTGGACACACACACACACACACACACACACACACACACACACACACACACACACACACACACACACACACACACACACACCACGTGCATACACACTAGTTCCGTCACTGGCCCACGCTGGTGTCAAAGGAAGGGGTGATGTGATTGACAGCGGCCCCAACCAGTAGCACACAGAAGCCTCTGAGAAATAGGTTCACAAGGCGATAGATGGGAGCACGGTATCGAATGGAGTCATTCACACACACACACACACACACACACACACACACACGCACACACACGCACACACAC
>NC_085857.1:59251813-59254313 GCF_034702125.1 Engraulis encrasicolus
CTCGCCCTCGGAAAAAAAATCATCAATAAATACCTATAATAACTGACAAAAAAACACTAACAGCAATGTTATTATTACAACGTGGTAATACATGGTGTGTGGCACAACAAATTCCTATGAACTGTGTTGACATGGCAATAAACTTCTTGAACTTGATAATGTAGAAATGAAGTATTTAAATGCACAGTGACTTGGTGTGTATCCCTGAAAATGTGACTGATCGTAGACAGTGACGCAGTTAACGACAGCAGGAGCCGCTGTGATTGGTCCGCTAAAACCAGCCTGCTCTATCCTTGAGAACAAAAAGCTACTTCCTTGTTCTAACCTTCGTCCAGCTATGGACTGTGAGCTGTTCATTAAATAAGTTGCCCGTGCTTTGTAGTTTCATTTATTTACACCAGGGGTGGGGAACCTTTTTCATTCCAAGGGCCACTTCCAATTCATCCAAGGGCCATAAAAGTCCTCCGAGGGCCGTACTATGAACACAAACCAGGATTTTCCCCTTCACTTTAGGCCTATATTAAAAAAAGCCACCTTTCAAACAAACACCACCTTCTCTAGGTTCCCTGAATATAACTTAACTGTATTGCAGATGCATTTTCTAAGATTCCCCTACAGAATATGTCATATTTCATGTGAACCTGCATAACATTAAAATTATATCTGGGGATGGATAAAACGGCCTCAAGGGCCGCAAACGTCTCTCGAAACATAGGTTCCCCACCCCTGATTTACACGAACCGAAGACAACACATGGGCTTGCAAGTTACGACGCTGAAGTTATATATCGTAGGGACAGTTGAACAGTGTTTCCAAGGAAACATTCCGCTTCGTGCGACCTATTCTCAACAGATGAGCCACTTCTTTGTTCCAAACTACCGTGGTGGCTGCTAGCGTGATCAAAAATGCATGTGACATAATTGGCGGGGAGTCTGTGTAGCTACAAAACAACAGACACATCTAGTTAACTCCTTGTATTGAAGGCAGTTTGAACAATCATCTCGCTGCCCCTACCGTTGCGACGGTAAAACTAACTGCGTTGACTTGTAGGCGTCAGGCTGAAAAGAAAGCATAAGCCGCCCTTTACCGTGTATTGTCCAGCGAGGCTGATGTGTGTGAGGAGACTCTTGTCTCTGCTGAGGGCATGCAGACGCCTGCAGACCAAACTGACTCTCAGCAGCAGATCCTGAAACACACATATTAGATACACACTGTATCAAAAAGACACAAAATACAAAACTGAATGAAAATACAACATGGTTAACCCATTGTGTCCTGGAGCGACATATACGCTGCATTAAAGTTCTTGAGATTTGAGCTGTTTTATTAAATATGTGGGTATGTTAGAGCTAAAAGAACACTATACTAGACCAAAACTAAGGTTCTAGATTTTAAATGTAACTTATTTCATGTTTGTATGTGCTTCGGAGGCTGAGATATTTAGGATTTGATCGGCAGAGGGCACCCTTACCCCAAAAGGGCTTAGGACAAAATGGGTTAACAACAATAACAAAACTGATCGCTAATTAGATTTAACTAATAACATTCAAAGTGATGAAACAATGATAAGAAAATGATTTTTATTTAAACCACACAGCCGCCCATGTGTAAAATAATTATTAATTAGTGTTGCGCAAGTCCTACAGATGAGTTTCACTTTCACACTTTGTTTATTTTAACAAACAAAACTACATGTACTAACTAAGGTCTACAACAAATACATGTAGAGGATGATATTATACTAGCTCCAAATGGTAAAAAAATGGCCAACCATAATCATCACTAAAGCACTGCTAACAAGCAGCCCAACAGGTGACCTAAGGGGGCAGTTGTACTGGCAATTCACTCTTCCTACCCAACTTGCAGTGGAATAGACACTGATTTCTAATATGTAGTCATGGGTAAATGGTTAGAGGGTTAGACTTGTAGCCCACAGGTTGCCGGTTCGACTCCCAACCCGCCAGGTTGGAGGGGGGAGTAATTGCCCAGTGCTCTACCCCATACTCCTCCATGACTGAGGAACCCTGAGCATAGTACTGTCCTGCCGCACTGCTCCCTTTCGGGCGCCATTGGGGGCTGCCCCCTTGCACGGGTGAGGCATATATGCAATTTTGTTGTGTACAGTGAACACTTGTGTGCTGTGGAGAGCTGTGTCACAATGACAATGGGAGTTGGAGTTTCCCTGTTGGGCTTTCACTTCACTGCACTTCACTTCATACTTCAATGCAAGACTACAATGCAAGATATAAGTATGCTGTGCGCTTTGTTGGGAAGCATGAGCAAGGCTTAAGAGCTCATTCTATGGCCACAAACCTTCTTGATAACAATGTCACTGAGTTCTGGAAAGAGGTAAAGGCTACAAATAGGGCCAAAGCTGTACTACCATGCCACATTGAGGGGGTATCTGGCGCTGACAATATAGCAGAGCTGTGGAGGCAGCACTATGCAGCTTTGTTTAATTGCATCAAAAGTGAACCCTATTGTGTAGGCAATCTAAATG
>NC_085857.1:59259313-59269313 GCF_034702125.1 Engraulis encrasicolus
CTGTGACAGTGCATCTATTTTAGACTATAGTCTTGTGCAAAACTGTTTATTTAACATTGCGAATGGGCAGGATGATTTGCTTAGACACGCACGTGCTTCAGAACAGCTAGAACTGTGCAAGGTGACTGCTGCAGTTTTCAGCTCAGTCCTGGATAATAAAAACAAAATAATGCCGACGAGAAAGTAACGCCGTTATCTTTTGATGGATTCCCTTTGGGTGCCCGGTTGAGAATTTTCACACCCAAATCAATTCGGTTTTAAGTTATAATTTAATTTTATTATTATTATTATTATTTTGATGTTATTGGTCACCGGGCCTATTCTTTTGATTGGGAGATCAAGGAACTCTCTGGCGTCGGCGAAACGGCGATGTGCTGTGGGCTCTTTACGCACGGCACCTATGTCCCTTCCATCTTCAGTCAGACTCAAATCGGACCGAAATCAAGTAGCTGAGGTTAAATTGACGTAAATACACGCCCGGAATCGAGTAGCTGAGGTAAAACACACGTAAATACTCGGGCGGATATCCGGGCACTCACATCCGGCAGCCTACTTACATTGGGTTGCTACATGCCATATGGTACGCTCAAAGCATTCTACTGCGTGATATATCAGAATTTGTGTGAACAGCTCCTACTTTATTTCCATTTTTTTTTTCCTAAATCGGAATCCTTTCCTCTCACATCCAGGACACTACCTCGAATAAATGAATCATGACATCTAATGTCACAGCAGATACTTTTCTATAATTTACAAAAGAATGCCTTTCATATAAAAAATCCATTTTTTCTTTCATCCATAGGTTAGCTATAGGCCTAGGCCTATGTTGTGAAATGCATAGGCATAGTAGCCTATCACAGAAGAAATGCATAGACCTATTTATGACAGTCTTAAATGGAGTTTCAAAGATAATATTGAATATGTTATATGTTGTATTATTAATATTTATCAGTAGGCCTAGGCCTAGGCTATTCTTTACACACTTTCAGTCAGGCAACCCCCGATTGGGGTCCAGAATAGCCTAGGGTGATGTCCATGACAGGAAAAAGGAGGACATATTTTAGGACAGGGGGTTTGGGGGTCCTCCCCAAACACAATTAGCGTTTTAGATGCAATTTCATGCATTTTAATGCATTTTTGTCCGGCTTAACGCCAGACAAGGCACTGAAAAGGAGAGCGGTCCTCCCTAAAGGAGTCCCAAAGTGTTGAAAAACACTGTGCTAGAGGTTTTCGATGGGGTCCATGTCAGGAGATTGGGCTGACCATGACAGGATAATGAACACAGTTAAATTTATTTCATCACAACAATGGATTTAGCCTACTTGCCCTGTAGGATTGTCAGAGGTGCCCGGGGCCATTCCAATTTGATCTCAAGTGGGCTGGACCGGCAGGCCTAACATAATTGTGAAATTCTGCTTCATAGGCTACCGGAATACATTTGTAACCGATTTTTTTATATTTTGAGGTGGAGGATGGCAGGTATTAGGACCATTGAATGCTGAATAGGCTGTAGCCTATGCTTTGCCTAAAGGCAAAATTCTCAAGTAGGCCCAGGACTATTGAAAATTTGAAACCTTGAACACCTGCAACATCTTTGTAATGAAGAGATTTACTCTTCTTTTTTTAGTTCCTTTGCTTTTTTTAGACAAGTGCTGAAGACTAAAGCTAGTTTTGTACAGTTAGGCCTAGTGTCCATCCAGTCTTAAAGCCACATTGACATTTTGCTGTAGGCCTAATTGTGATAGAAGACATAAATTATATAGGCAACATGAGAATATAAAATATGGGTAGGCCTATGATTTACCGTGAGGAACATTAAATACATGTATAATTGTGTCAGAGTGTAATGTCATAGATTTGGAATATAAAACACACACGGGATAGGAACACAGATGGGGAAGACCAAATGTGGGATGGTGGAGTGTGTGGTGCTGATGGTGCAACGCTGTATGTGAACACTAGAGGGAGGCACACAACAAGCTGTAAGAAGACTACTCCAGGTTCCCAAACTTTACTATGACAAGGCCCCCATACCACTTGATTCCTTGCCTGGTTACCAGGCCTAATCACAAGTGAGACACTGTAGGTGTCGTTCAGATGACAACGATTGTGTAGAACTAAATAGGCAGTAGGCCTATGGGAGTTCCCAGGCTAGTAGATCCCAGCCTTACATGGATATATAATATAACTTTGTTCAGAGATGCAATAGATGCTAATAATGCAGTTTTTAACTAATGGGAATATTTTTAAGATTATTTTAAAATTTTTATTTTAGTGCACCTTAGTTATTTAATTTATTGCAATTAATTTTGTTTTGCAATACTTTCACTGCCAACCTGCCGTACCCCTGATCCCCACCCCCTCTAAGTTAACACCAGTCAATCGCCTAAGTCTTGGTCAAAATTCAGTTCGGCTTGTAGAAAAGAAACTTGACACTTTTGCTGTTAGTAAGTGATGTTTGTCTTGTAACATTTAACATTTGCTGACCAAATTGGCTAGTGATGAAAAGTGGTAATTTATAGCACTGATAATAGTTTTAGTATCAACAGCCAATTATGTAATTTAGCCTATGTTTTACCCTACAATTTAATATGTAGGTCAGTAATGTTTTATTTTTTGTGGTGAAAAATGTATATGGGGTCCCCAGATATGAGATGTCAAAAAAGGTTGGGAACGACTGTTCTACCACCTGATGAAGAGGATGATGGGTAGTCTGGTCAGTCACAAGACGAACAAAGCTGAGCAACATGAGTTATTGCATCAGGAGTGGAATTCATCCAACAGCAATGTGAACAGCCTGGTTGAGGCCATGCCAAGACACAGCTGCGATTAAAAATAAGGTTTACTCCCTACTGAATTTGCAGTTCTTAGATTAGAAATTAGAATGTAAAATCATTAGTCACCTTGGGCATCCAATTTTCTACAAATGGAGGACATGGTCAATAGTATGGAGTGAAAAAGGCTGTGACAAAAACACTTCATATTTGGGCAATCAAAATCAATAATACCACCTCATACTTCGATATCTAGACAGTTGTAAAGCCATTTTAGCAGTAACAGTTTAACACCTAACTTCTATGCACTTGAACTGGACTAGAACAGAGGAACCCAAATTGATTTTCAAATGGGCCCAACTCTGGCCCAAAACAAAATCCTAGCAGATTCAGAAAAGGATTTCAGGCTGCCTCAGAATATCTTTGTGACCCACCTTAGTATGAGGGTCACTGAACTATGCAGTTTTTAACGTACTGGTCCCCACCCAGTCTGCTGAGGATTGGTAGGAATATCAACTAAATTGTTTTGTTAAAAAAAGGTAGTCGTACTACTCCTAAAGCCCATCCTGTAATGCCTTTAATACCAAGACCAGTTAAAGCCATTTTTACAGCAACATGACTTGTTAACCACTTAATTGAGTAGACTACTTTCTTCACCCGATGGTACCCCACCCATCCCCCTGAGGAAAACTCAAGACGAAGTTGTACAGACCATGTGCATATTTATTGAGTTCAGTGTACAGAGACCAGACGGGGTGGGTGCATACGGTATTCATGTGTGTGTACCCCACGCCCCATAGACACCTGAAGCCCCAATACCCCCCTCTCCTCTCCCCTCCCCCATCTCTCAGGTGAGGGGTGAGAGAGGAGCAGCGCAGCACATCTAAACCCCCTCCCCATCGTCATAGTAACTCAACATCCCAGGACCGGACTGACGTTAAGGCTGCAAAGTACAAAAACACATAATTTACAGAAGCAAAAAAAAACAAACAAACACAAACACTAGCCACACGGCCCCCCACAGGGCCAGCGCTAGAGTAGAACGTGTGTACGATGGACCCCGGGGGGCCACACATCGCCGGAATGATGAGGAGATGGAGGTGTGCGTGTGTGTGTGTGTGTAAGTGTGGAATGCCTGGAGGAGGGAATGGAGTTTTAACTCATAGAGTCCCGAGCATCAAGCCCCACCCCCTGCACCATGGCCCTTCACCCCCACCAGAGGGGGGTAACCTAGGCAACCAGGACAAGGGGCAGGCGGACAAGTCCCAAAGGAGTCACTGTCATGGCAACACACCTCCACACACAGGTGAGGCGAGCTAGCATGAACAGTGCTGCAGACACACAGCTGAGGTGTGCGTGTGTGTTTAGAAGCATTTGCGGTGGACGATGGAGGGGCCGGACTCGTCGTACTCCTGCTTGCTGATCCACATCTGCTGGAAGGTGGAGAGGGAGGCCAGGATGGAGCCGCCGATCCAGACGGAGTATTTACGCTCAGGTGGGGCAATGATCTGCAAAGACGAGAGAAACGGCAGAGTTAACATTAACGCCAGTAAGACCACCAATGAATATGCAAATAGATGAAGATGCAATAATCTTGGGGGCAACGCAACATCCACTATAATGAAGCAGCTAATGGTGCACTGCAATATTTTACCAAACTAAGTATTCATTGTGGAAAAATGTTCAGCTTCAAAACTGTACTTTTGCCATACTACTTCAACATTACTTTATTAAGCAAATATTCATGAAAAGATCCAATTTGGCAATAGGCAGCATAGTTTCAATACCTACTCTGCCACCATCCTACACAGTGCACCTTCAAGATCTGCATCCAGTCATGTGAAAGGATTCATGTTTAAGAGGCTACACACCTTGATCTTCATTGTGCTGGGTGCCAGGGATGTGATCTCCTTCTGCATCCTGTCGGCGATGCCGGGGTACATGGTGGTGCCTCCGGACAACACGGTGTTGGCGTACAGGTCCTTACGGATGTCGACGTCGCACTTCATGATGGAGTTGAAGGTAGTCTCGTGGATACCGCAGGACTCCATACCTGGGGATCACAAGAAAATAACTGGCCATTAGACTTGCTTCCAAAAGCAAAGATGTAGAAATTGAAGAAGCATCATATGCTATGGCTTCCTCACCAAGGAAGGATGGCTGGAAGAGGGCCTCTGGGCAACGGAACCTCTCGTTGCCGATGGTGATGACCTGTCCGTCGGGCAGCTCGTAGGACTTCTCCAGTGAGGAAGAGGAGGCAGCGGTGCCCATCTCCTGCTCAAAGTCCAGAGCCACGTAACACAGCTTCTCCTTGATGTCACGCACGATTTCCCTCTCGGCTGCAAGTAGCAAAGACAAACACATTAACTTAGCATAATATATCGCATTGCCAAAAAACAAATCGTATATAACTGATATAAGTGTTATGTGACAGCCACACGAGTCCTTACCCGTGGTTGTGAAAGAGTAGCCCCTCTCAGTCAGGATCTTCATCAGGTAGTCTGTCAGATCTCTGCCAGCAAGGTCCAGACGCAGGATGGCGTGGGGCAGGGCATAACCCTCGTAGATGGGCACGGTGTGAGTCACACCATCACCAGAGTCCATGACGATACCAGTGGTACGACCGGAGGCATACAGGGACAGCACGGCCTGGATGGCCACGTACATGGCGGGGGTGTTGAACGTCTCGAACATGATCTGCAGACAGGAGAGGGAGTCGGTTAATTTTATTCAATTTGTTTAGACAGATCAATACCTGGAGTCACATCACAGCAAAACCTGTTGTCCAGTGCAGTAGATAGAACCTAATGGCAAGTCACTGCACACTGAGCTGCCTAAAGCTCCTGTGGCTACAAGTCTACAGCACGTTGCAGTGTTGGTAAACACAAATATTCACTATGTGTGCACAAACTGTGGGGCAGACCAAGATGCAGCACTCAAAAGAAAACCATGCTCAGGGCTAGACTGGGAGGCTCGGGGCTTTATATTAAAATAGCAAGCTGCCAAACAGCTTAAGGCTGGTGAAAATTCAATTAGAATTGTAGAAGAGAACTTTGTAGCCTCTTAGACAGTGAGTGTACGTGGGGTTAGAAAGATTGAACATCCAAGTCGCTAAATTTGAAGTTTTAAACCCACTGCAACCAAATTGCAGGCTGATGCAGCACATTTACACTCAGGCAGCACTCAGCACCTGGGGCTGGGCTTCAGGGATAAGAGCAGAGGAGATGGAGACACGCCTGAGGAAGAAAGATCAGCAGGATGTGAGCATAAGAGAGTGAGAAAGGAATGAGAAATAGCGAAAGAGAAATAAAGGAGGGAGTAAAGAAAAATAGCAAGAGCGAAGTAGAATGGGAGGATTTGTCAATGCCTACCTGTGTCATCTTCTCCCTGTTGGCCTTAGGGTTGAGGGGGGCCTCAGTGAGCAGGACTGGGTGCTCCTCGGGGGCCACGCGGAGCTCGTTGTAGAAGGTGTGATGCCAGATCTTCTCCATGTCGTCCCAGTTGGTGACGATACCGTGCTCGATGGGGTAATTCAGTGTCAGAATACCTCTCTTGCTCTGGGCCTCGTCTCCTACGTACGAGTCTTTCTGACCCATACCAACCATCACACCCTACAACAAGACAAGAGATCAGTCAGCTTAACACAGACCCAGGGCTTGCCATGGTCACCTCCCAAGCAGTTAAACTCTGATACAACTTATTCTTTGGTGTGACAAATCAGTAATTGCATTTAAACGTAAGAATATTCTTTACAAAAAAACGGCTAGCAGAAAGGCTGACTAGTGACTCAGGTAACCAATAGCCAGTGAGCAAAGGAGTTAATTTCAAGCCACTTGTCAAATAATGAACTTCAACATGTTATTGAAAAGAGAAACGGTCTGCTGTGCTTTATCAGGACTGAATTGTCAAAGCCAAATATGAATAGGTTTTAAAAACACATCACTGAAAAGGGAAAGCCATATTGGCGATCTGTTAAACATGCATGTAGCAAAGTGATTGAAAAGGGAAAATACATTTCGTTCTCACCTGATGTCTGGGCCTGCCCACAATGGAAGGGAACACAGCACGGGGGGCATCATCTCCAGCAAAGCCAGCTTTGCACATTCCAGAGCCGTTATCAACGACCAGGGCGGCGATTTCGTCTTCCATTTCTGCAAAACAAGCGATTAAAAACTACTTCAATAAAAATATTAATTCAACAACGTCTCTCCCATTCAGAAGGCAAATCAGGCATTTCCGGTCCAGAGAAAAAAAGGCGCAGCAATTTGATAGGGCGGCCGCTAGGTGGTGCGCAGGCGCAGTTGCCCAAACCAGCAGATTTTTGAAACAAAGGAAGTCCCGCTTGTGACCGAGTATTGCCATATAAGGACATAGTTTGAACACAAGCATCCAGGCCAGTCCAACCGACCGACCACTCCCATCTCTGACCGAGATATGGACTCACGAAGCCGGCAACAGCATCCGCTCGAAGTCACTGGAAAAACTGGAACTACGCACTTCGAAAGGTGTTCAAACGAACAAAATGCAGACCAGTCACACTTTTACGGTCACAGCATCTGATGTGAAGCCAAGAGGACTTCACACAGTGAGGAAGTGTGAGCACTAAGAATTCAACAGACTGAAGTTACAACGTGCATGGACATAACAGCCCAACGATACAGCTTACAGCAAAAACTATGACAATTGAAATGGCTGATGCTACTTAGCCGAGTTTTGCTATGCGATGAACATTGCTGCAACAGGGTTTATTAGTCATTCAAACCTAGCCGGCACACCCACCCATTTCCAGTCAATGTAGTGCTACCCCTCCTAATGTTCAATACCCATCTCACCTCTAACAAAACCCAACCCAACAATTGCAACATTGTTACAATGGACCTCTGATATTGGAAAAGTGCTACAAAACCAACCAAGTTACTCAAGTCTAGGCACATTTACATAAAAGCTAACGTTAGCACAATGGGATTTCCTTCCAAACACCCCAAATCATCCATTGCAAGTAGTAGTTCTACAGACACTGTCAGCAGAAAACCAGGCCAACGCCCGACTAGTTCTAGCTTTGGCATCAGTAATGGTTGATAATTATCGTATTTGCACCATACGAATACTTGGTCCAGTTCATTTAGTTGCCTTGACACCCATATGGTTATTGAACGATCATTTCCTCCTAAAACTATAATTATAAGGCTTTGGTAAGATCAGCATTTTCCGTCTGGCACCGGCATCAGTAATCGTTGAAAAACACTACTAACTGCTTTGACGTGACGTAATGTAACTGATAAGAAATAACGGTTCAGTTTTATGGAGCCTTTTTCAAATGATTGCAAAGCAGTGCCTGAAACCAATACAGCGACGTTTGTCTCACTTTAACGTCCACATTCAAAAGCAGGTTTACCACGATGACATAACCAAGCTAAAAGTAGAAATACACAACACTAAATTACGTCACTTTGTCCAAATAAGATTAAACATGTTTGTTATACCCAGCTTTTTATCCAAACACTAACAGGAAGGTTACTGGAGTCTTGAGTAAGAAACGAATCAAACACTCGACGGAAATGAGTAATTAACAGTATAATCATTTACAAAAGCCAAAATTGTGTCCTTGTTCATTCAGAGAGAGAGGCCTACCTGTGATTTGAGGGATTAGTGAGCTTGAAAGTTGCAGGAATCTGTGGGCACTTCGTCCGTATGGTTCAGCACACTGAAGTATGAATCAACTGAACAGATGAGTTTTTATACCCGGCTCAGTGACTAGCTCTTTCCATATAAGGTAATCTTTCGGCACGTAGCTCTGTGATTGGTCGGCCAGTATCCACTTGGCAACGGCGTTCTTCTCTCAAGGCGAGTTTTGAGACTGCCCCTCCTCTCCAACGCGGCAAAAGAAGTCGTGACTAAATAAGAAATTAAAAGTTAAAAATTAGGAATTTACCCGTCCCATTGGACTGTCTTTGCTATCAGCAAGTGATTTTCATTCAACGTCTGGAAGGACTGAGGTTTAAAGCGGCGTTGACGTCACACACAAGTTCCTGTCTCCTGTAAACAAACCGGTTTGTGCTCAAGTGATTCTGTGAAACAGACACAAAGTAGCCTACCGTAGCCTAACTGACACAAAGAAACAGACACAAAGTAGCATTGACTAACGGTGTGGGATACCGGTTATGTTGAATAGGCTATTCCCTTACCAAAATAAATGCATAGCTTACATTACAAGACACCATCCAGTCTAGCAACAACCTGCAGATTATGCAGCTGCTGTCATAGCCTCAGTCGTGTTTCACTGTCACGTAGGCCTAAATTCATAGATAGGCTACACAGAGAACAGAGGCACGCACAGGTAGAAAACATGGGCTCAACATCTTTCAGTATATCATATCCCTTCCACCAACTGTGCAGTATTGTCAGCGCAGTAGCCTAGGGTAGCATGTGCTGAAAGTGTGTGTGTGTGTGTGTGTGTGTGTGTGTGTGTGTGTGTGTCTGTCTGTCTGTCTGTCTGTCTGTCTGTCTGTCTGTCTGTCTGTCTGTGTCTGTGAAGAGTATCATTTCTTTATCCCGAGGTCAGACTGACATTTCTATGTCTGTTTTTTTGGACAATGAAAACAGAGGGTTTCAGACAATCACACACACGCACACAAACACAACATGCACACATGACAATCACACACACACACATGCACATTTACATGTCTGATCATCTAGTCGATAGGGTTTCGGTGCTGGTATCGCCAGTTCAGGGGGCGTGGTGGGTCTGGATCTGCTTCTCTCTCTCTCTCTCTCTCTCTCTCTCTGTCACACACACACACAGGATGCAGGACCACATGCCATGGCCACTGTCTGGCTTCAGGGATGCTCAACATGCATAGACTATTAGCTACCTACTGCATTTCACTGTTTTACTATTCACTATTTTACATTACACCTATTAGTTATAGCTACCTACCGCATTTCACCTGGTCTATTTTACATTATAATGTATTACATCTACTACCTACCCATTTGTCATTACATGGCATTCCACTGAGCTGACGCTTTTTTATCCAAAGCAACATACAGTTATTACAGGCCCTGGAGCAATGTGGGATTAGGTGCCTTGCTCAAGTGCCCTTCAGTTATGGATGGAGGTGTAGAGAGAGGTGAAGGCGGGAATTGAATCTGCAACCCTGTGATCTTGAGTCCAACTCCCTAACCATTACACCACAGCTGCCCAGCATTTACATAGAACGTGC
>NC_085857.1:59274313-59284313 GCF_034702125.1 Engraulis encrasicolus
TAAAGAAATTGACAATAAAACCTAAAACCTTAAGTCCGAGGCTAAGAAATTTCCAAGACCGGGGGGTATCAAGACCAAGTCGAGACCAAGGGAGAAACCAAGTCACAACTGTAGAGTGCTAGAGATTGTGAACTGTGAACTGAAAAACAACAGTAGGCCTACCATAATTAGGTCAAACTCTCTGGCCTAAAATAAGCATGCTTTAATATGAACTAGACAAAGTACACCACATGGTATATTTTGTGTCTTGGGTTTTGTGGTGAGCATGACTGGCCTGATTCATGAACAACTCTTGAAATATGCACAAAAATGTACAGTATGTCCGAGACCAAGACAAGACCAAGACCAAAGCAAGTCGAGACCAAGACCACAGAAAATAGGGGCAAACCCCTTCCGGGTCATACAAAAGGCCCTGTGTTTTTTCACATTCAGGCCCAATTCGAAACGGGAGGTAGTGACTCGATGACTCTCCTCCTACATAAACATGTCACTGATCAGATAGGTCAAGTTAGCTGATGAGGCAGCCGTTACGAACGGCACTAACGAGTGCGCCGCCTTGCGCATTTGATGTTACGGCGATTCTATGGCGGGAGTCACGTTCATCACGTTAGCGCTTAGCTTCCGCATGCTATTTGAACGGTGAATGATCGTCAGACGGCGGAATTTAAAAATAGGCTATAAATAGATCTAGCGACAGCATATTTAGATACTACAATGTTGATTTATGCATTCGATTTTCAATATCTACATACATAAGTGTCAGAATAAAGAGTATGATAAGGTAGTAGCTTGGGTAGTAGCCATGTTTGTTTTTTCAGGTTTCCGGTTGAGAGGGAGGTGGCGCACAGCATGTTGGGTACCAAGACAGCGAAGTCAGCATCTGATGTATCCTCGAAATAACCTCGTTACGCCCACAAATGCAGTCAACTGCCGAGAGAGGAAATAAAGCAATTTTTCGTTTCGATCCACACTTCATGACTCGATGTCCAGTTAGCTCACTGGAAGGACAGCTGCCTTTCCTGTTTCGAATTGGGCCTCAGTGCCGTGGCTGATTCCCCAATTCAAAATAGCGAAGATTCCCCTTTTCATGTAGGGAAAGTGCAATTTTCCCAGTCAAAATGAATACTTAGAATTTGGTGGTGATGATGGTAAATATTCATGAAAAAGTAACATTTGTGAATGGGCAGCATGAATTCTGGAAATGAACTACATATTTTTAAGGCAAGAAATATATTTTCCTCACCATGAATCACCAAACTGAGGACAAAGGGCAACTAACAGCTTTTCAGAAATGCATGCAACAACCAAAAATCTATGCCGGGTCAATTTTGACCCGAACAGTGCAGATGTAACTTTTTTTTTTTTAGACCTTAAAATTTACTAAAATGATAAAACACATTTTTTGTGTTGAAATGATTGTGATTGAGGATTAGATGAAGCCTCATTCCAGGACATTAAAGGAAAGTGTGGGTTTTTTTACACTTAAACTTGAAAACGGGACAAAAATGACTCGAACACAACAGAAGGGTTAAGGTAGGTAGTTCATGTAGCTTGTTCTGAAGTCTACTACGCATGCGCGTATGTGTTTCTTTTTTTTTCTGTATATATTTTTTAGGGGATTTTATGCCTTTATTTGACAGGACAGTCGAAAATGGTGACAGGAAGCAAATGGGACAGAGAGACAGGGGAGGATCGGGAAATGACCACAGCAGACTCGAACCGGTGTCTCCATGGGTAGGCATGTAAGCCCAAGTGGGGGGCTTAGCGCGCTGCACCACAACACCCCTGCAGATACATGTCTCATCTTTTACATTGCTGTACAGTCTGACGCGGGTGGCTCTGGTCCTCCACCTCTCAGGTAAGAGGTGAATGACCAGACCACTCGGTTGGGATTGATATTACCGTGTTGCGTGTTAATATGGTGGTGAGGTGAGAAATTGAGTACCTCTCAAGACGCTTAATTTGTGAATATCTCATTCATTGTGAATCTATTTTGTGTGCAGTGTTTTCTTTCAGTTTGGCATTTGGGTTATTTATTTTCTTGTATGGTATTTGGTTTTCCTTATTTTGTACAGTTTTGGTTTGCTGTGGTTTTCTGTTTTAGTTCACAGTGATTGAGTAAGTGATTCCAGCCAAATCATTAGTGTACTCAGCAGGGCTCTATAAATTAACACCAGCCAACTGGCCAAATGCTGGTGAAATATCAGTTTGGCTGGTAGAAAAGACCAACTTACTAGCCACTTTGGCCCATTAGTGAGTGTGATTTTGACTAGTAGATTAACATCTACAACCCATTTTGGCTGGTGATGAAAAAAGTTCATTTAGAGCCCTGGTAATCAGTATTACCACCATTCATGGTTGCACATTAACTGCCTTTTATAAATACAGTGATGCTACAGGGTAACTTCGGCCAATTTCAACATGCAGAATGTCTTTGTTCCTTCAGCCTTTTCTGAGATCATGGTCATTGTAATGGGGGCAGGTGTTTGTTTACATTTCAAAAAAAGAAGAAAATAAAAGAATTGTATGTTGCTGTGTCCTCCTTTGCTCATCCAGGACCTATCTAGAAAATTGTTTGGTAAAACACCTGGGTTGTCTCACCCATAACGAGACTGGCGTAGTCACCTTTTCAACCTGATTACGTAAGTAACCGTAAAGTTTGAAATCTTGGTAACACCACTCTGCTGTCATTGTCACAAAAGGTGACAGCACTGTGTGTGGAGAATAACACTGGGCCATGGATTTACATGAAATTATCTATTTGACCCAATTACCTTCTGGTAAGTTTGAAAGCTCGCACCACCAGCTTGCATACCACCAGCTTGCATTTCAACTCCCATACATATACAGTAGGCCTATTATGGCGAAAGAAGAGTGTGCGCGAAATTTAACTGTCAGTACTGTGAACGTTGTAGTCCATTTTTTAAAATAAGTATTGAGCTTGGCCCACAACTTCGTTCCACGTTTTGATTTTGCCCCTCGGACAATTTGATTGACCCCTTGATTTGAAACCCCTGCATTGGGCATTTATGGGAGTTTTCTCCTCTTAAAGCGCTGTGCCACAGCACCCCCTGGTGGCTATTCCTGACAATGACAATTTGTCACTGCTGTTGCTCACTCTGTTACAGTTGCTTGTGTTCTGTTGCATGTGTAATGCTACCCCTCCAGCTTTTTAAGTATGTCATTTTCAAAATAAAAAAGCTATATACTGAAATTTAAGTTCACAAATACAGTCTTTTCCCAGCCTATTTACTGTCCCCATTAATATAAGGTATGACTTAGATTGTTATTACATTACTCTTAGATTATCACTTTACTCTTGGATTATTATTACACTTTACAAACACTTTTATCAAAAGCGATTTACAGTAATTTACAGAATATTGGTTACAGTCTTTGTAGCAGTATGGGGCTAGGTTGCCTTGCTCAAGGGTACCTCAGCCATGGGGGACCGTAAGGGTGGGATTCGAACCGCCGACCCTCTGATCTAAAGATATTTTCATGTAACTGGGATCTTCCCAATATACCTCCACTGAGATCAAATTCAATATCATACAAAAATAAGTAAGGTAAAAATAAAAACTTCAATAAGTTATCATTGTGAAGGGGGAAGAGGTGAGTTTTCAGCATGGATTTGGAGGAGGAGAGGGAGGAGCATTGGCACAGTGAAAGCAAGAGTTTGTTCCAGAGTTCAGGGCCAGCCACACTAAATGCCCTGTCACCCATGGAGCGGAGATTAGTGGGGTGGGGGGGGCGAGACAGGGACAGAAGGAGAGTAAAGTTTGAGTGGGTAGGTATGAGTTGAAGATAGGGGTCGGGAAACTTTTTCATTCGAAGGGCCACTTCAAATTCCAATAAGCTTTGTAAAAGTCCCCCAAGGGCCATACTATGAACACAAACCAGGATTTCCCCCTGCACTTAAGACCTATATTGAAGGCAGCCACCTCTCTAGACCCCTGAACTATACTGTAACTTTACTGTATACAGTATATCACGAAAGTAAATACACCCCTCACAGTTTTGCAGATTTTTGAGTATATCTTTTCATAGGAAAGCATTACAGAAATGTCACTTTGACACAATGATTAGTGACCTTTTAGCAACATATTTAACTGCTTAAATTTCTTTTTCACTCAGAAAAAAACTAAATACAGCCATGAATGTTTGAACATGTACTCACAAAAGTGAGTACACCCCAGACTAAAATCCGGTAGGGAAGGGGCTGTGTTGGCTCGAATCGTCTCGAATTGAAACGAAATGAAAAGGGAGGTCATCAGTGTGCATCTTTGCATTGAACTTTTACATTTTGAGTCTGCATCTGGCTTAAATAGATTGGTGTGAGATTTGAATGCAATCCTATGGAGAATATCAGGATCTGCTTCAGTAGTCACAGTGCATGATGACATGCATGTTTCTTTTAGGTGTATTTCAGATTGCCAATGTTGACAGCATTCATGCATCCCCAAACCATGTCAGTCCCACTACCATGCTTGGCTATGGAGAGGATACACCTTTTTTGTAAAACTCACTTGTTTACCACCACACATGCTTGACACCATCTAAAGCAAATTTGTTTATCTTTGGCTCAAGAGAGATGAACGGACCAAGGATATGGATGACTGGAACCATGTCGTGTGATCTGAAGAGACCAAGATAAACAAATATACTTTAGATGGTGTCAAGCATGTGTGGTGGTAAACAAGTGAGTTTTACAAAAACAGTGTATCCTATCAAAAGCCAAGCATGGTAATGGGATTGACATGGTTTGGGGATGCATGAATGCTGTCAAAATTGGTAATCTGAAATACACCTAAAAGAAACATGCATGTCAACATGCACTGTGACTACTGAAGCAGATCCTGATATTCTCCATAGGATTGCATTCAAATCTCACACCAATCTATTTAAGCCAGATGCAGACTCAAAATGTAAAAGTTCAATGCAAAGAAAGGTTGAAACGCACACTGATGACCTCCCTTTTCATCCCTTTTCATTTCGTTTCAATTCGAGACGATTCGAGCCAACACAGCCCCTTCTGTACCGGATTTTAATCTGGGGTGTACTCACTTTTGTGAGTACATGTTCAAACATTAATGGCTGTATTTAGTTTTTTTCTGAGTGAACAAGAAATTTAAGCGATTAAATATGTTGCTAAAAGGTCACTAATCATTGTGTCAAAGTCAAATTTCTGTAATGCTTTCCTATGAAAAGATATACTCAAAAATCTGCAAAACTGTGAGGGGTGTATTCACTTTTGTGATATACTGTAGCAAATGTGGGGGCGCTATGGCGCAGCGCGCTAAGCCCCCCACATTTGGGCTAGCATGCCCACCCACGAGAATCCTGTTCAAGTCCGACTGGGGCCATTTCCCGGTCCTCCCCTGTCTCTCTGTCCCATTCGCTTCCTGTCACCATCTTCGACTGTCCTGGCAAATAAAGGCATAAAAGCCCCTAAAAATATATTTAAAAAACTGCTTGAAGTCGGGGGGAACTCAGGGGAACCCAGTTCCCCTTCCTCATAAGTTCCGGCAGAACGTATCTTGTGTGCTGCATTTTATAAGGGCCAGGGTTCATGCACTTCTTTTTGGATGGTATTTTCGGACGATTAGGGTTCCTGCATATTTTTTCCACTTCAAGCACTGATTAAAAGTTTATCAGGGGCTGAATAAGGGCTATAGACGACCTCCTTGAGACGTAGCTTCCCCGCTCCTGACTGATAGACAAGTGAGGTATGTGGGTGCTTGAAAACTGAACGAATTGAAATTGAACAGGAAGCCAGTGCAACTGATTGAGGATTGATGTTATGTTACCTGTATGTCACACACACAGACACACACACAGAAACGCACACACACTTAGTCACACACACACACACACACACACACACACACACACACACACACACACACACACACACACACACACACACACACACACACACACACACACACACACACACACACACACACAGAGCCCCGACAGCTCTGTGAGAAATGGGTCAGAGATAACTTTCCGAAGAGTCACCTTCACACACACCTCATGGGGCCCGACCAGCCTCAATTAGACTGGTGTGTGTGTAGCTGTGTTTGTGTGTGTGTGTGTGTGTGTGTGTGTGTGTGTGTGTGTGTGTGTGTGTGTGTGTGTGTGTGTGTGTGTGATGGTGCGTGCGTACGTGCCTGAGTGTGTGCGTGCATGCCTGTGTGTGTATGTGTGTGTGTGTGTGTGTGTGTGTGTGTGAGAGAGAGAGAGAGAGAGAGAGAGAGAGAGAGAGAGAGAGAGAGAGAGAGAGAGAGAGAGAGAGAGAGAGAGAGAGAGAGAGAGAGAGAGAGAGAGAGAGAGAGAGAGAGATTACATTAGTCAATTCTTTGGGAATTGGGATGAAGTGCCTCTCTGCTCCTGAAACCCAATTTGGTTAGCCTACAAGTTACAAGCTCCATTTGTATTCAACTTAAGTGTTTTGACTAAGGTGACCTGAGAGACAGTGTGTGTGTGTGTGTGTGTGTGTGTGTGTGTGTGTGTGTGTGTGTGTGTGTGTGTGTGTGTGTGTGTGTGTGTGTGTGTGTGTGTGTGTGTGTGTGTGTAAGAGAGAGAGAGAGAGAGAGAGAGAGAGAGAGAGAGAGAGAGAGAGAGAGAGAGAGAGAGAGAGAGAGAGATATATGTGCAAATGTTTAGACAAAAAATTCGGAGGTGTTCCTCTTCTCGTCTTCTCTTCCATGGCAACAGCAGCAGTAGTGCTGACGTCGCGTGGGCCAGGCAGGCAGATTCGGACTCACGTGCTGCCTCTGCAGCAGAATCCACCCCAATCTATCTCGCGCGCACGCTCGCGCACCCAACTGTCAGGTGGTGTCATTGCCGGCTCTGTTCTGCTGCAGATGCTGCTAAGTCAGTCTGGTTGCGATGAGAGCATCTTTTATCTTCTAACTAACACACACACAAATTCTCTCACACACACCGAGCCTTCAGGAGAGTCGCGCGCGCACGGGAGAGAGAAAGACCTTCACGCGCTGCACTCGCTCGCTCGTTCGCTCGCTCGCGTGTCACACCCACCTCACCTCACCAGACAAAACAGAAGACCCCCACCTCGGTGTGTTGTCTCGACAATTCTAGAACATAATACAAACAACTCTTCAATCTTCAATCTATTTTCTTGGGCGGCTCAGATTCAGCAGAAGACTTTCGGTAGCGTATTGCCTCGCAAATTCTAGAAAATTAGTCTGGTGTCTTTGGTGTTTTAACGGACGATAGGATACGATACGATGTCGGGAGGTACGGAGCCCCTTGAGATCCGCTTCGGCCTCATCAGCGGCGGCAACAAATATCTGACAGCCGAGTCGTTTGGTTTCACTGTCAACGCGTCCGCGAGCTCCATGAAAAAGAAGCAGGTGTGGACCCTGGAGCACGCGGACGCGGACGACGACTGCAGCGCAGTTCTGATCCGAAGCCACTTGGGACGCTACCTGGCAGCTGACAAGGTGTGTGTGGAGAGAGCGTTGGGCTAAGTAGTCTACCCCAGATGTGCATGCTTGGTAGGAGTGTGTGTGTGTCTTTGTGTTATTTTAAAGGACACGGTTTTGAACATTAATCCCATTTTTTGAGTTGGCTTCAATATTTTAGATCCCCCTCACCGTTTTTTTAAATGTTCAATGTCTCCGTTATTTGGCTAATTTATATTTTGTCTCAACTGGCTTTAGCGACAATTGCCGTCTATGGGCACCAAATATGTTCTTAAAAACACCTTAAACATTTCTTTTTGAACGTGTGCAGCAACCTCTAACTTAGGTGCAGGCCAACTTCATCCGGCTGTGTGTGTCAGTGTGTATTTCCACTTGTGATTCATACATCTGAGTGTGTGACTGTTTTTCACTACATTTTCTTCCATCTGCGTCTCCAACACACACACACACACACACACACACACACACACACACACACACACACACACACACACACACACAC
Source organism: Engraulis encrasicolus (assembly GCF_034702125.1). Taxonomy (NCBI): domain Eukaryota; kingdom Metazoa; phylum Chordata; class Actinopteri; order Clupeiformes; family Engraulidae; genus Engraulis; species Engraulis encrasicolus. Next base: position 59,282,270 of record NC_085857.1, read on the forward strand.
ACACACACACACACACACACACACACACACAAGGATGGGAACGTGACCGGGGACGGTGCGAGCCCCGCCGGCCCTGACTGCCGCTTTGTCATCACGGCTCATGATGACGGTCGCTGGTCTCTGCAGTCGGAGGCTCACGGCCGCTACCTGGGCGGCACCGAGGACCGGATCTCCTGTTTCGCACAGAGCATCTCCAACACAGAGAAGTGGACCGTGCACTTCGCCATGCACCCACAGGTGGGGGAGAATATATGCTGCCCTGTAGCTGGTCTGGTGTGTGTGTGTGTGTGTGTGTGTGTGTGTGTGTGTGTGTGTGTGTGTGTGTGTGTGTGTGTGTGTGGCAGAGAGAGAGAGAGAGAGAGAGAGAGAGAGAGAGAGAGAGAGAGAGAGAGAGAGAGAGAGAGAGAAAGAGAGAGAACCTCTATAGTTGCATAAGCACTTCACTGTCAATGGAGACTCTCCTCACCCTTCTGTGTGTGTGTGTGTGTGTGTGTGTGTGTGTGTGTGTGTGTGTGTGTGTGTGTGTGTGTGTGTGTGTGTGTGTGTGTGTGTGTGTGTGTGTGTGTGAGAGAGAGAGAGAGAGAGAGTGTGTGTGTGTGTCTGTGTGTGTGTGTGTGTGTGTGTGTGTGTGTGTGTGTCTGTGTGTGTCTGTGTGAGTGAGCCTCTACAGTGGTTTCATAAGCCTGTTATGACCAACTTAGTAGCACTGTCAATAGACTCTCCTCACCCTGCCTATGTGTGTGTGTGTGTGCGTGCGTGCGTGTGTGCGTGTGTCTGTGTGTGTGTGTGTGTGTGTGTGTGTGTGTGTGTGTGTGTGTGTGTGTGTGCGTGCGTGCGTGTGTGCGTGCGTGCGTGTGTGCGTGTGTCTGTGTGTGTGTCTTTAGGTGAACCTCTACAGTGTATCCCGTAAGCGCTACGTCCACCTGAGTACCAAGCACAGTGAAGTGGCTGCTGACCGAGACACCCCCTGGGGGGTAGACTCTCTTTTAACACTCCTCTACCACGACCGCCGATACCACCTCCAAACTGCAGACCAACGGCTCCTATCCTGCACTGGAGCACTGGTAAGGAAAGTGTGTGGTGTGTGCGTGTGTGTGTGTGTGTCACTCTCCTCTACCTCAAGCGGAGATACCACCTCCAGACTGCAGACCAGAGACTGCTCTCCTGTACCGGTGCACTGGTAAGATGAGTGTGTGTGTGTGTGTCTGTAATGCTTGTGAGTGAGTGTGTGCGTGTGTGCGTGTGTGTGTGTGTGTGTGTGTGTGTGTGTGTGTGTGTGTGTGTGTGTGTGTGTGTGTGTGTGTGTGTGTCTGTGTGTGTGTCTGTGTGTGTGTGTGTGTAAGAGAGAGAGAGAGAGAGATGACAGGACTGTAGACCTCTATTTATAAACTCTGCCATCTGTTTGCCCTTCATCTGCAGCCACCTTCTTAAACCGCAGATGATTCCTCTGCGAAATATTACATAGTGCATCTTTGAACCTCAGACCCTCTGCATCAGTATTACAAAGTGCACCTTCAATTTTACACAGTGCACATTTAAGACCCTCTGCAAACTATTACACAGTGCACATTTAACCCATTGATGCCTGATGTTGCGTTGTGCAACATTGGCCCTGGCGCCTGGAGCTGCATTACGCAACATTCAGGCTCATGAGATTTGAAACAACTTTAATAAAAAAATCTTTGTTTGTTTGAGATGAATGAACACATTCTAATGAAAGATGAGGGTCTTAGCGTTTAAATGCAACTTATTGCATGTTTTTATGTGGTTCAGAAGCTGAGATATAGATAGGCTATAGATATAGGCTGAGGGCGGCTTTTCATAAAAAGGGCTCAGGCATTCAGCACCCTTTTTTGCAGGTGTCTTAGGCGTCAATGGGTTAAACCGCAAATACTCTGCATCAATTGTACACAGTGCACCTTTAAACCGCAGATCATCTGCAAAATATCACATACAGTAGTGCACCTTTAAACCGCAGATCCTCTGCATTAAACCTTCTCTGTTGTGTCCTCAACTGAATGCCATTAAACTTGGCATTGCATTG
>NC_085857.1:59289313-59294313 GCF_034702125.1 Engraulis encrasicolus
CCCATTCTGACCTTGGCCTATTATTTTACATCAGTGTAATGTAACACATAGGACTCTATGATTCTGATCAGTCCTAACCGACTGCTATGAAATTTGCTTCCAGCACTATCTGGATCTGTAATGCTGCCCTATAATGAGATCCAAAAAAGGATTAAACTCTGTGTGTGTGTGTGTGTGTGTGTGTGTGTGTGTGTGTGTGTGTGTGTGTGTGTGTGTGTGTGTGTGTGTGTGTGTGTGTGTGTGTGTGTGTGTGTGTGTGTGTGTGTGTGTGTGTGTGTGTGTGTGTGTGTGTGTGTGTGTGTGTGTAGGTACCTGTCCCCCTCGGGCCCCAGTGGAACTCTGAAGTCCGCTAAGAAGTCATCACGCCTGGGGAAAGATGAGCTGTTTGTGATGGAGCGGAGTCATGCTCAAGTCACCCTGATGGCCTGTAATGACAAGAATATCTCCATGAGGCAAGGTAGGACACACAAACACACACACACACACACACCCTGATGATCAGCAATGAGAAGAACATCTCCATGAGGCAACGTAGGACACACACACACACACACACACACACACACACACACACACACACACACACACACACACACACACACACACACACACACACACACACACACACACACACACACACACACCTCTCTGTCTGTTGGTCTACAAATGGTAAGGGTGGGATTTGAACCTACAACCCTCTGATCTAAAGCCACATCTCCTTAACCACTAGGCCAGGACTGAGATTTGAGACCACTCGTTTATTGTGTCATTCTGAAAGATTCACATTACATGTGACCAGGGCTCTATTAACACCAGCCAACCAGTCAAATGCTGGTGAAATGTCAGCTTGGCTGGTGGAAAAGACCAACTTACAGTACTAGCAGTACCCCCCCTGAGTACCACTTTGACCCATTAGTGAGTGTGTTTATGCAGGGATAAATATTGTGTATTATTTTTGAATATTATTTTTCTTCAAAAGTTTCAAAATGGTCTTTCCAGCCATGGAGTGGAGTAGGGAGTGGAAGGGAGGGATTCATTTGAACCTGCAACCCTCTGATCTGAAGAGTACATTCCTAACCATTAGGTCACAGCTACCATGTCTAGCTGTCTGTCTGTCTGTCTGTCTGTTTATCTGTCTTTCTGTCTGTCTGTCTGTCTGTCTGTCTGTCTGTCTGTCTGTCTGTCTGTCTGTCTGTCAGTCTGTCAGTTTGTCTGTCTGTCTGCCTGTCTGTCTACCTGCCTGCCTGTCTCTCCGTCAGTCCGTCTATCTGGGGAAAGATCTCTGCATTCTAAAAATCTGATGGATGATGGTGTGTGTAGGTGTATGTGTGTGTTTGTGTGTGTAGTACACACTGCATATGTAGGCCAAGCTACGTTGACAGAATGAAGCTATGAGAGAGAGAGAGAGAGAGAGAGAGAGAGAGAGAGAGAGAGAGAGAGAGAGAGAGAGAGAGAGAGAGAGAGTTTGTGTGTGTGTGTGTGTGTGTGTGTGTGTGTGTGTGTGTGTGTGTGTGTGTGTGTGTGTGTGTGTGTGTGTGTGTGTGTGTGTGTGTGTGTGTGTGTGTGTTTGTAGCGTCTGCAGGATGACCTGTTAAATTTCTATATTTGGCTGCGGAATAGGGACAGGAAAGAAACACACACACGGCAACACAGGGATATGGACCACAGACTGTGTGACAATGATATTGCCGGTGTAAGTGGAGCCTGTGTGTGTTACACCTATGTTGATGTATAGTGAGTGTGTGTTATAGCTATTGTTGATGTTGTGTGTTTCTAATGTGAATTGATGTTTTTTGTTCTGCGACTTTCCTGTCAACATGATCTCCAAAAATTCTGTGCTCCTGGACACGGATGTTAAGGGCACAAAATCCGTGTCCAGGAGCACGGATTTTGCCGAAATTCCGTGCTCCTGGACACGGAATTGTTTTCCGTGCTCCTGGACACGGAATTGTTTTCCGTGATGGACACAGAGAAGTGCTCTATCTATAGGCTACTCCCATAGCTCTATATTTCCACAGTCTTGTGTTTTCTCAGGATTTTTCTAATTTCAAATATTTTTTCTCAATTTTTTTTTTTCCTACTGACAGGTTAGGGTTAGGGATTGTTTTGTTCTGGGCACAGCTAGTTTTCTTTCATTCATTATATGAATTTTATAGCCTAGCAACCAACTGGAAAAGGTAATTCTCAAAAATATGTCTTTAATGACAGGTTAAGGTTAGGGAATGTTTTGGTCAGGGCACAACTTAAATTGCTATAGCATTATTTTGTTTAGGATTAGCATTTGGTATGTATTTTCTACTGATAGAGTTACACAGTGCTGTGGTAATAGCCTATAGAAAGTACTTCCGTGTGCCCATCACGGAAAACAATTCCGTGTCTAGGAGCGCGGAAAACAATTCCGTGTCCAGGAGCACGGAATTTTAGCAAAATCCGTGCTCCTGAACACGGATTTCGTGCCCTTAACATCCGTGTCCAGGAGCACGGAATTTTTTGGAGATCAGGCTGTTCCTGTAGACTGTGGGAAATATTCACCACATTACACTATTACACTACACTTAGCTTGCACTTTTATCCAAAGCGACTTACAGTTAGTTACAGTCCCTGGAGCAGTGTGGGGTTAGGTGCCTTGCTCAAGGGCATTTCAGATAGAGGTGGTGTAGGGAGTACTGGTAAGGGTGGGATGCAAACCTGTAACCCTCTGATTTTACTGTAAGTCCACTTCCCTAACCACTCGGCCATGGTTGCTCCAAAGTGGGCTGAAGGAGAATAGTGTCCCCATTGGGTCTCGAACCCAGACCTACTGGGGTATCAAACTGGTCGCCTGATTATCATCGACTTCCAAATCTCTTCGAGACTTGGTCTGACCAAGAACATAACAACTAACGTTCTTAAATGGCATAGTTGACATCCCGTGGTTTGCTGTAGAAAAGGCTGAGTCAAAGTTAAAGCCAAACATTTTCTTAGTCCTAACAGAACGTCTCTGCTTACAGTTTTTCTCAATTGGTTTTGTACATTTCTCGAATCTCTCTCGCAATTTGCAAAACATAATATTCATTCTCAAAACAGCTTTAACAAATGGCAAAACACGGTGGATAACCTGCAAAACCGAGTCTCTTGCTCAAAACCCTTATTTGTCTTTCAAAACCAAGTTTTTTTAGCCTGGTGAACCAACGGCACCCGCTGGACGCCAAAATGTTTTGTCTACGGGTGGTTACGGGTCTAATAAATTACGGGTCTAATAAATTAGACATCCACATTTAGTCTGGTTTATCAGGCTAAAGTTTTTTGTGTCAATAAACGTATCAGCGCCAGCAGAATGGTTAGTCATTGTGTCATAGTGTATGGACAAGCTAGTCAAATCAATTTCTCATGTTGTCAATTGAATAGTACACTCTTGAGGATCTTTTCTGAAGCGAAATGCTGTTTAGATTGGATGGGAAATGTTGTAAATTCAGTTTTATATTACATTGATCAGATAAGATTGAGATAGTTTCATGCATTCAGTGGCAAAGCTTTTTGAGTGGTATGACAAAAGCAATTGATAATGTACAAAATCACTGAGAATTGTACACAGTCATGGCATGGTGGACGAGAGCATTTGCTATATGCCGAAAACAATGAGAAACTGATTTGACCATGTGCACAGGTAACACCAGGAAGTCACAATTGAACAAAGACTTTTGAGAATCATTATTCTGTTGTGAGAAATGTACAAAACCAATTGAGAAAAACTGTAAACCACGTTGCTGCCTTGAACACGCCTCTACCCAGAACCGTTGGAGATGCTCAAAGTTGATTGGTTCCCGACAAAGTGGGTGGAGTTCCCCTGCCAGGGGGAACTCAGATGTCCGAACAAACAGTTTTCCTGAGCTAGTGTAGCAGAGCCGAAGATGTTGCATCTCTCTGAGGGCGGAGCCTGGGTACCAAACTGGAGCTCTGGCCAGAGAGATGAGAACAAGAGGTTCTCTTCCTTCCTAAAGAGGTCCATTAGATAAACATCAACTAACAGTTAACTGATAATAATGTCATTTGCGAGGTAAAACCGTTTGTGGTGCAATCAGAAGGTTGCATGTTCGATCCCCGCTCTGCCTGAGTGATCCCAGCGTTGTGTCCTTTGGAACCAGCTTCCAGATGACGTAAAAAATGCACCCACTATTGATAGCTTTAAATCTAGACTCAAGACAAAGCTGTTCTCAGATGCTTTCCCCTAGCTTAATTTTTTTATTTTTTATGTTTATTATATTTTTTTATTTTATTTTATTATTATTATCAGTTTACCTTATGTTTTATCTTAATGTTTTACATGTTCTTTTTTAATCATGCATTTTAAACATGCATTTGTTAATCTTGTGAAGCGCATTGAGTTGCGCCTGTGTATGAAATGCGCTATACAAATAAACTTGCCTTGCCTTGCTTTGCCTTGAGCAAGATATTTAACCCCACATTGCTCCTGGGGACACAAGCTCATGTCTGATCAGCCTCTGGAGAGGGTGTTTAGTGTTGAGGGCCGAAACACCCCGTGACCCAGACGAACTCTAGGCCTACAGTACATTTACGAACAACAACTGATGATGCATACCCGTAAATTAATTTCTCCTTAAAGTCCACCAACCACCTGTGCTCGCACAAGAATAATAATAACCTAAGCTCTGTCCCTCTAATTGGTTGGCTGTTTCTCAGGTGTGGACCTCTCGGCCAATCAGGATGAAGAGTCTGACCAGGAAGTGTTTCAATTGGAGATGAGTAAAGAGGAGGCAGGACTATGTGCCTTTAGAACCGCTCAGGGGAAATACTGGACTGTCACGGGGAGCGGAGCGATACAGAGCAATGCATCTAGCAAGTGAGAACACACACACACACATGCACACACACACGAACACACACTCACGCATGCACACACACACACACACACACACACACACACACACACACACACACACACACACACACACACACACACACACACACACACACACACACAGGTATGTTAATGTTAATGT
>NC_085857.1:59296813-59309313 GCF_034702125.1 Engraulis encrasicolus
AATCTCACACCTGTCAATGATACTGTACCTGTCAATATGTCAAGCTGACACACTGTCAATAGCCACGTTTACATGATTTGTTTAATTCCGAATTAATAATTCCGAATTAAATAGTTCCATCGAGTTTACATTGCATTTTCATTTTATTCCGATTTGTATACTGTTATCATACTGTCATTCTATCGTGTCATATATGGATCAGTGACGTTTCAGTAAGTGCCACTATTGAATGGATTTTTTTTAGTACATTTGTTTAGGTGGACCATTTAAGAAGCATATTCATCGCAGCACATCAACCAACAATTACTAATTAATTCATGGGCATTAGATGCCATTGCGCCACCTGGCGTCTGAGCCCAAAAAACGTCTTTGACCCAAATATTATCATTCAACAGATCCAGCAGAACCAGCTGCACATTATGTGTTGATGGTAAAGGAGGGCTGTCAATCGAGAATAGTTGCTGAAATCGCTTTTGTCTCTTCTGTCGCCAGCGACTCAATACAAAACCATCGGCGGAGTCAAGTTGCTTAAGTCACGTCTGACCTATTCGTGCCATAACACTGTCTCTTTCTCTCTCTCTCTCTCTCTCTGTCTCTCTCTCTCTCTCTCTCTCTCTCTCTCTCTCTCTCTCTCTCTCTCTCTCTCTCTCTCTCTCTCTCTCGCTCTCTTTCAATCTATCAACCATCTCTCTCCTTCTCTTTTGCCCCCCCCCCTCCCCATCTCTATCTCTATCTCTCTCTCTCCCTCCCTCCCTCTCTCTACCCCTATATTCCTTTCTCTCAGACCTGGCGGGCCGCTATTGGTCGGTTGGTCCTGAGGGGGGTGTGGTCTCGTGTGGAGGGGAGGATCCTGACTGGTGGGAGCTGGAGCTGAGGGGGCGTGGCCAGATGGCTGTCAGGACGGCAGACGGACGCTACCTCCACGGCGACCACACGGGTGCGCTAACGGCTAAAGCTAACGCTAACAACACGCCAGCGCTGTGGGAGTACTAACACACACACACACACACACACACACACAAACACACACAGTGTACATGCACCTACCTAACACACACACATACACACCAAACAGGCACACACAAATAATTATCCAAAATATGACTTATAATACTAAAAGCACAAAGGAAACACACACAGACACACAGAGACACACACGGAAACACATACACCTCACACTCATAGACGTGCAATTCCTGCTCATAAAAGTTATTCATACTGTGTAAATAGGCCTTACTGTTACAAAAGCACAACACACACACACACACACACACACACACACACACACACACACACACACACACACACACACACACACACACACACACACACACACACACACACACACACACTATGCTCCTCCTTGCCTTGTATTTCTGTAAGCTTGTTTTCTCCATGGGAGATTCTCTATTATGTGATTGGGCTGCTGATGAAGGCACTCACCAGGGAGAGCACACGATTGTTGGATAGTGTACAGTGGGCAGGATCTCACACTACAGGATAGAGCCCCAATTGGCCAGCGGAGCCCAATCCTGAAAGCTCATTCTTCTAATGGCCAGAGGGATTGATCTAGAGTGGAATATCATTGGCTAGGAGACTTTGCCAAACAGCCAGAAAGGAAGCAGATGATTGGCCGAGAGACTTTGCCAACAGCCAGGAAGGAAGCAGATGATTGGCTGAGAGTAATAATAGATTATTGGTTAGTGCCTTCAGCAGCAGGATTGTGTATTTGTGAAACCAAATAAACACACACACACACACACACACACACACACATACACACACCCACACACACATGCGCGCGCGAATAACCATGAAGCTTGCGTCCGTGGTCTGAAGTGATGGCTGATATGTATAAGCTGATTTGGAGCTACAGTGTTTATTAATAAAGGAAACAGCAACATTTACCAGCGTCTTATAGTTTGTGTGTGTGTGTGTGTGTGTGTGTGTGTGTGTGTGTGTGTGTGTGTGTGTGTGTGTGTGTGTGTGTGTGTGTGTGTGTGTGTGTGTGTGTGTGTGTGTGTGTGTGTGTGTGTGCGTGTGCGTCTGTGTGTGCGTGCACAGTAGAATAAGCTCACAACACCATAAATAAATAATGTAATGATACACTTTTAATCAGTACAATGTTGCATATTATTATTATTACTTCTTTACAATTTAAAGTGCATATTTGTATTATTATTATTAAAGTTAGTTACGTCCATATATTGAATAGGGACAGATACATAGCATGTAGGCTATACGAAGACAAAAAAAATCACAAATTATAGTTAATTTGTTAGTTAGTTAATAGTTATGATATATTGAAGGGACAGCTACATATATTAAATTACTAGTGGTGTCAACAATAATCCATTCGGCGATGCAATGCAATGCGGGGCATGGGCGATCCAATTCAATGCGGCAAGTTCCAGAATCGATGCGGCAATTTTTTTAAGTTTCAATTGAAGAGCTCTTTTCCAAAATGAGATATATCCATTTTATTGAATGTCGGGAAATTGACATTTTTGTATTGGGCATTCCATTGAATTGCATTGCAAAATGCATTTTATAGAGGTTCAAAAAGTAAGTTCTCAAAACATTTGAATGGCAAGAATTCACACATAGATGATAGGACATATTAACAGTCAATTCTAATATTAAAATGCAAAAAGTCAAAAATCCGTGGACTTCCGTGGACATTTCGGGAGCAAATGAATGTTAAATTAAATAAAAGCACTTCAAAGCATTGAAAACTGCAAGACTGATACAGAAAACAGCCAATAAATTGTTGCTCAGTATCTGACAACTTGTATTGCCTCATCATGACTGATGAAACATTTGCTTTGCTTTCAGTAGAAATGTAATGCATTGCAATGCATTGTAGAATGGAATCAGATCGAATAGAATAGAATCGAATCGAATCGAATCGAATCGCTACCTCCCGAATCGAATCGAATCGTGAGGGCAGTGCCAATGCACACCACCACTATAAATTACATTAATAAATTCATAAATTAAAGTTAGTTTGTTTGGTAGTTAGGTCTATATTATCAAATAGGTACAGATACATATCATCAGGCTGCACAACAGAAAGCATTTCCAATGACCGTCCCTAGAAGGGCTTTTAAAATAATATATACGTATATACTGTATAAAGAACATTGTATTATTGTTAAGAGCTGCGTATGCATATAAGCCATTCATTCAATCTAAACGATAGCCAATACACTCTTCAGAGAGAGAGAGAGATAATATATATGAGCAATAGCAATCCGACAATGACTGGCGCACCGGGCGATGCCACTCAAGAGCCCTGCTGGTGAAATTTCAGTTTGGCTGGTAGAAAAGAAAACTAGCCACTTTGAACCATTAGTGTGTGTGTGTGTGTGTGTGTGTGTGTGTGTGTGTGTGTGTGTGTGTGTGTCTGTGTGTCTGTGTCTGTGTGTGTCTGTCTGTGTCTGTGTCTGTGTCTGTGTGTGTGTGTGCGCCTTGTTATTTCCAGCGGTTGATTCGTCTCAGCTGTATGTAAGCCAGTGTGAGACACACGCACGTGATACCCAAGAGAGCAACCAGGTTCTGCCAGAATCCCCACACACTGTAGTCCATATCCTGCGAGTCCATATATGCCTCTCCTGTAATACTGAGAACACAGACACGCACACACACAGATACACCCACACAGACACAGACACAGACACACACACACACACACACACACACACACACACACACACACACATTAGTCCCAGATGGCGTGGTCCATAACCGTATCTCTTTCATTTCGTGAAGTATTCACGAAAAAAAATACTTTAATTTTCGTGGTGCATTCACGTTATTGCCCGTTTTTCGTGGTTGGGCAACGAAACGCTGCCTATTCATTTGAATTGCCCGACTGCTGCCTAGCGACCCACTAGTTTGACGCCCTTTTGGTACCGTCACATGGTAATCAAACATTTCAAACAAGCAATTTAGGGTTAGGGTTAGGTTTAGGGTTAAGGTTAGGGTTAGGTTTAGGGTTAAGTAGGGTTAAGGTTAGGGTTAGGGTTAGGTTTAGGTTTAGGTTTAGGTTTAGGGTTAAGGTTAGGGTTAGGTTTAGGTTTAGGGTCGTATGACATAAGGTGTAAGTACCGAAAGGGTGTCGAATTAGTGAGTCCCGAGTGTATCAGCAGTGTTCTGTCAGCACCCCCTCCCCGCCCCTGCAGACACTTGGATAAACATAGCAGCAGTGGGTCAATTCAAATAAATAGGCAGCGTTTCGTTGCCCAACCACGAAAAACGGGCAATAACGTGAATGCACCACGAAAATGAAAGTTATTTTTTTTCGTGAATAGTTCACGAAATGACAGAGATAGGGCTCTCCATAAAGATGATGAGGAGATGCATGCAAACATGCAAGGTAGAATTGAAATCTACATTTGAAACATACATGGGGGTGGAAGTGTCATGTTATGCACTCACTCAACACACACATACACACACTCTAGTCTAGTCCATTTCCAGTGAGTGCATACGCCTTCTCTGTAATGTGTGTGTGTCAGGGCTTGGCACTGCAACCTGCAACCGGCCAAATGTTGGTAAAACTTGGCTGTGGCTGGTAATAATTTCAGTCTCACTAGCCAATTTGGCAGGTAGATTATTCCATGGTATGACATATCATCATTTGCCTGATTTTCATAGTCTTCAGATCACGTATATCATCATAGCCTTTATTCTGCACTTTGCCCCTTGTGTATCAATTGTTAGTATTTACCATTAAGTTCAAGAAGCTCAGTTACTCAGTTTCTGTTTGTTTGATTTATTTCCTTATAGAAAGCTGTGAACTCGTCTTCTTGCTTTAGTTCATTGTCTTCTGAGGTTAGATATACACTGTCATGATAAAAAAAAATGTGGCGAGTAGAATAGCTGAATGGCTAGTAACTCGGGAAAACCACTAGCCACAGTGGACTGGCCGATCAGCAAAAAAAATGAATGGCTCGTTGGTCAAAACACACTCACAACCCTATGGATGGTCACTCCATCACAGTGTGTGTGTAGGCACTCAATACTCACTTAAATAATTCGCTGATGAAAACCTGGTCTTTCATTTCATTGATTGTCACCGCCTGTAAAACACAGACACACACACACACACACACACACACACACACACACACACACACACACACACACACACACACACGCATGCACGAACGCACACACACACACGCGCGCACGCACCACACACATTCATGGTGTTACTGTCATTCACAAGATGTGACTGCATGAAGTTTAAATCTGATTGGCCAATAATAAAGTAAACAAAATAATAATTAAATAAATAAAGTAAACACTGTGAAGTGGTTGGGCGAGTGAATAACCATGACGGATTTCCCGGGGGATGTCCAGTTTTCTCAAATTGCAACTTTCTACGGTCAGTAATGCCCGAAAGTCCCACAGAATTAGAAAGTCCAAGAAATTAGAATTAGAAACTGACTAGTTAAGTGCACCTGTCCTTTTTTCTGTATTTAGAAATTCCCATCTTAAAACAAAGCATATGTACATCTCATCGAGTACAGCTGATACCTACATATATGCTGAGTGGACACACACGTTCAATCCATGTCTAAGGTACCCTGAGCATAGTACCATGTTGGGCTGCTCTCTTACACCAGTGCGTGTGTGTGTGTGTGTCTGTGTGTGTGTGTGTGTGTGTGTGTGTGTGTGTGTGTGTGTGTGTGTGTGTGTGTGTGTGTCTGTCTGTCTGTCTGTCTGTCTGTCTGTCTGTGTGTGTGTGTGTCTGTCTGTCTGTCTGTCTGTCTGTCTGTCTGTCTGTCTGTCTGTCTGTGTGTGTGTGTGAGATACCTGTAGTCCATATTTGAATATGCTAGCCCATGGTGTGTGTGTGTGTGTGTGTGTGTGTGTGTGTGTGTGTGTGTGTGTGTGTGTGTGTGTGTGTGTGTGTGTGTGTGTGTGTGTGTGTATGCGTGCGTGCATGCGTGTTTGTATGAATGTGTGTGTGCCTTCGTGTGTGAGCGTACCTGTAGTCCGTATTTGAATATGCTAGCCCACTGTATCCACGACAACCAACTCAACATCGAATTCAGATTTACCAGGAAACCACCGAATACCTGAAGGGAGCGAGAGAGACGGAGAGAGAGAGAGAGAGAGGGAGAGAGAGACAGAGATATGTAAAGTAAGGGGATTTAGAGAGAGAGATGGAGAGTATTAAAAATGTTACATGTAATACTGTAGGCTACAAAGCGGATTCCCAAAAAGTTGGGAGGGACACTTTGTATTTTGTGAATAAAATCAAAACGATGGCATTTTCAATACATTCAATATGTTAACAAGGTAGAACATTATGTACAGACAACAAATCAGTTGTTAAAGTCAAGCAGAAGTATTGTTTTGAGGTAATTAATTGATCATTTAAAAGTTGGGACAGGGCCAATAAAATGCTTTTTATATTGGATAAGACTAAACACAACTCAAGGGATGATGCTGAACAGTTAAATACTTTGACTGATGGCATAATTTTATTCAAAAATTAGATATTTTGTTGTGCGAGACATGTTTTCAGCAGCTCAACTGATAGGTATGTTCTTCAACTTGTTTACCTTTTATTATGCTGAATATGTGGCATATCCTGACTGCAAGAAAACAAATTTGTGACCTGTTTACTCTTATGATGGAACCACACTGTTGGAACATAGTAGAGATTGAAATTGGCCACCATTATGGGGCGATATCTAAAGGCGGTGCTCCAAAATATAATGTCTTGATAGCTATGTTTACTGTTTAAAGACTGTATGTGTCATTCAACATTCATTTTAATGCTCTACATGAGTAAGAAGACCCTAACCAAGTCACCTCTGCACCCCCTTACCATCATATATGCTGTCTTTCAGACTGACCACTAAATCAAGCTGAAGTATTCATTTTCTATATAACCTGGAGGGTGCATGACTCCATAATTTTCAAAAAGGATTAAATATTTTCCATTCTGTAATCAGAGGACAGTTTCACATGTCTCCTAGGTTCATAGAATGAGCTTTTCCGCATGCAACACTGTTAAATGTCTGCATCATGTGCATTAATCAAATGTTGTGTATATGGTCATTTTTTCGAGAGCTGTCATTGATGGAGTGTCATAGTTTGCTTATTGACCACGAGTATGTCATGATCTCATAACTCGTGCAATGATTACACAGAACTCTATATTACGGAAATAGGCCTTATATGCCTGCAATTTTGATAATTCAATCTTTTTGTGTAATAGATAAGTAATTAGTCCCCCAAAATCTTTGCTGCTGAGTGCCACAGCCTCTATCTGATGGTATTTTATTTGTGCATTCATGTCGGCAGTCAATATAGTTACTTTTAAAATATTCTTCCTTGTGTAATTTTTAGAATTATCCAACTATTACAACATGTTTTGGCCCTGTCCCAACTTTTTTGAGATTTGTTGCATGGGTCAAATTTTAAATGATCACATAATTACCTCAAAACAAGAATTCTGCTCGACTTTAACAACTGATATGTTGTCTGTACATAACGCTCTACCTTATTAACATATTAGATGTTTTTAAAATGCCAGCATTTTGATTTTATTCACAAAATACAAAGTGTCCCAACTTTTTTGGAATCCGCTTTGTATATCACAGTGTGACAGTGCTTTTAAACAACAACTGTAAGGGACATTTTATTTCTTATTTTTGATGGGTAAAGCATTGTGTGAGTTTAAGTGTGTGTGTGTGTGTGTGTGTGTGTGTGTGTGTGTGTGTGTGTGTGTGTGTGTGTGTGTGTGTGTGTGTGTGTGTGTGTGTGTGTGTGTGTGTGTCCACTACTCACCATCATGAATACGAAGGGCAGTGCGATGAGGATGTTGGCCATTGCAAATGACTGTACTGAGGCACTGACGAGGAAGGCCAATGAACAAGCAGCGAGACTGACCATGGACATGCTCAGAGCAAACAACAGGAATGCTATGAACGCAGGCTTCAGACCTGTACACGCAGGCACACACACACACACACACACACACACACACACACACACACACACACACACACACACACACACACACACACACACACACACACACACACACACACACACACACACACACACACACACACACACACACACACACACACACACACACCATGGACATACTCAGACCGAACAGGAGAAACGCCAGGAAATCAGGCATCTGTAGTGAAATTTTAGTTTCATCTTGGTTTTCCTTTATCTTCTACTAGTCCTATATTATATAATCATTTCATTCTTATCATTTGTATCAGGTGAAGTAGAATAGTAAAAGTTTCCGGTGTGGTGTGTAAGCTTTTCTGTTATGGGTCAGGGGACACTCGTGTGCATCTACTTGGTGTGGTCACAAGCTGCTGAACCAACGAAATGTGTGAAATATCAACCAATAGTTTATGCATTCACAGAATCTCAGTAGCCCAGGTCCCAACCTTTTACTTCAGGGACCCATGTTTTTTCTATTATAAGCTTTGGTGACCCAGCCACGCAAGCTCCCGCACAAGAGGGAGTCACAGGATACCCCCTGTTTCCTGCAAAAACTCATTATTTTATTCCTCAATTTATCTTTGGTCAAATATAGAATAAATGTTTAATGTAGCACTTACTTTTTGATGTTTCTATGCATATATTAGTTAAATGCTTTGCCATTTATTCAACATGAGCTATATATATTTGAAAGGAAAGCCCTTAAATTCAAGAGGGCTCCGCGACCCCCTGTGGATCTTTGGCGACCCATAAGCTGGGTTCCGACCCATAGGTTGGGAACCACTGGCCTAGGTCATGTCCATACGCAGTGTGTCAAAGGACTGCAAACAGTCGGCTTAAATAAAAAGAAAGCAAAGCAGCTATCTGCACTTATAGGCAGTCTGCATATTTAGAGGAGAAGATGCCACTTGAAGAGCAGTATCATTTTGATATTTATGTAAAATATGTCAAAATTGTGTGTGTGTGTGTGTGTGTGTGTGTGTGTGTGTGTGTGTGTGTGTGTGTGTGTGTGTGTGTGTGTGTGTGTGTGTGTGTGTGTGTGTGTGTGTGTGTGTGCGCGTGTGTTACCCATCATGTAGTATGCGATGCAGGAGAAAACGAATATGGGGATGATGCGATTCGGGATGAGATCCACAAAGATCTTAGACAGGAAATACACTGATGTGCGATAGTATCCTCCCGAATTCTCATGCCTGCAAAACACCCACACCCACACCCCCACACCCCCACACACCCACAGATGCACACACCCACACACACACACACACCCACACACACACACACACACACACACACACACACACACACACACACACACACACACACACACACACACACACACACACCTATTACACACACTTTCATTAACGAAGACACCAGTGTGTGCTTGTATGTGTATATGTGTACTGTACTTACAGGAACAGTGCTCTCTCGTTAACAAAGAGTTCCACAGCTGAGAGGTTTCCAAACACCATGTTGATAACCAGGAAGAAAAACGCACCAGTCCTACACACACGCACGCACGCACACACACACAGGCGCATGCACACACAGACACACACACACACACACACACACACACACACACACACACACACACACACACACACACAAAGGGTTGTACGAAAATTGCACCGCTTTTCAACAATTAGACACAAATGATCAATAAATTCTTAAACTGAACAGTAAACAGGGCATTTAGTAATGCACTACGACCATTCTGGTAGCAGCTAATTTACTCTTACTAGGTTAAATTACAGTACAGGCCGAAAGTTCAATCTTAATTGAATACAAAAGCCATCCATGAACTCACTAAAATTGTACAACTAGATATTTAAACTTTCCAACAATTCCACTAAGGCAGGGATTCTTAACCTTTTTGACGTTGAGGCCCATTTTTTCCAGTGCACAGTGTCCCGGGGCCCACAGGCTGTTAATTTAGGCCCTATATTACATTATATTATATTACATTATATTATATTATGTTGTATTATATTATACTATTATATTATATGGTTGTGACGTCATCTGTCGAATGCTCCATTCATTTCAACGGGGCTCCCCAACGTTCGGACGTCTGTTATTTTTCGATAACGGACGGGTTGGTCTATAACAGACCGCTGTCAATGGCAACAAGACTTTTCACTGCTAAAGCGACTTTTCAACAAGACTCTAATCAGCTGCTGTGATAGACAGCACCCGTTGTCCTGGCTACCGCTGTCAATGGCAACAAGACGTTCACTGCTAAAGCACAAGTCAGTGGCTAAAGCGAATGTTTCATATCACTCCGCAGGGGGTCGGTCTTTTGTCACTCTAATCAGCTGCTGTGATAGACAACACCTGTTGTCCTGGCTAGCCTACCTAGCTGTTGCCTAGCGGTGTTCCACAACGGCACTGTTTTGTTTTGCGCAGCAACAATCTTAACATTAAATAGGTCTAAAGCAATGTCCCCGCATGTGTGAATCATTTAAGTATATCCATATAATAAGCGGGTTAACTTTCGGCGAGTCGGTCGCTTTGTGGAATAGCAGCACTTCAGAGAGAACAAGACCCCTCCGCGGAGATTCTCTCTGTCGTGCTGCTATTCCACGGTAGCGACCTTCTCGCCGAACGTTAACCCTTACATATTATATTATATTACATTATTGGGATAATATATATATAATATAATATATAGGCCTATTATACTATGATATAAATTATAAATAAATAGGCAATTAATTAAGTCTTTTATCACAAGGGATAGAACTGTATTAATGTTAGGCTGATATTAATCTCACTCATTTAATTTCACTCCTCAAATTCACTCAGTTTAGCAAGCCAGAGTCCTTCACACATTTGAATGCCTCTCTGACAGCTCAGAGTTTGTGTGACAGCTCTTGACTTGCGATTTGTAATGAATCTGCTGATCGCAAAATCAGGACGCTTTTCTGCTGATGTGAAAACGCAACGTGAAGAGAAAGAGACGTAAAGAGAAGAGAGTATCAAGCAAAATTCGTGAAAGGACTAATGTGTAGACACTTGGACAAGTATAAGGGATAAAGATTCATTAACTGGAATTATTTTGAGTAACCGTTGAACACCTAAGTTCTAACGACTAAAACGTGAGGATATTAGGACACAAAAGATGTCGCCAAATCAGCTGGAAAGCGGTTGGTAATTTCTCTTTTTCCAAATAGCCTACAACGTGTGTTTCCATCTTGTTCTTGATGAATTTCCTACTTCCCCTAGCAAAAAAATCAGTGTTGACAGAGTTGAATTTGGGAAAAGGCTCACACTTTTCTTAATGCGTCGGAAGCATTTGGGCTTAATAACGCTACTTGTCCGTGCAGTCCCGCGGCCCTGTCGGCCCACTTTTGCGAAACTGAAAGTTTTCTGCGGCCCTGGAGGTTGTGCGCACGGCCCAACTTTGGTCCGCGGCCCTATGGTTAAGAAGTGGTTGTTCGCAGTTATTTTGTGTAAAGGTTGTGCTACCAAGTATTAGACCGAGGGTGTCAATACTTCTGTTCCGCCAATTTTTGGAATTTTGTGTAAAATGATCATTCATTTGACTTTTTTTCATTCTCTTTTATGTTTTTTCATTGAGAGACAAACAAATGAAGATATTAATGACAAAGTATTTGTGATTGCAATCATTTCCTAGAAGACATTGAGTACTATCTGACAGAACTGACGGGGTGCCAATACTTTTGGCCAGCACTGTATATGAGCTGTTTCCTTCATTTCATGACTGTGTAGAGAAGCATATTAAACATATTTAAACCATTATATCTTACAAGTATAGGTATTTGATGGCTGGAAAAGTTAACCGCGGGGGAAAATAATAATAATAATAATGATAATAATAATATATATATATATAATTAATATTCAAAAATCGATCTTTGGATGGACGAATCAATAATCAGAAATTAATGTGCGAAATGATTTAAAATCGATTTCCCGATTTTTTTTCAACACAGCTCTAGTGTGTGTGTGTGTGTGTGTGTGTGTGTGTGTGTGTGTGTGTGTGTGTGTGTGTGTGTGTGTGTGTGTGTGTGTGTGTGTGTGTGTGTGTGTGTGTGTGTGTGTGTGTGTGTGCACGTGTGTGTTACCTGTTCTGGAAGGCTTCAGGAAGGGTGTTTGGTATCTGATAGTAGATTAAGCCCACCAGCACAGCAAAGAAAATCTATCAACACACACACACACACACACACACACACACACACACACACACACACACACACACACACACACACACACACACACACACACACACACACACACACACACACACACACACACACACACACAGTATGAAGTTAGCACATTACACAAGTATGGAAACTGATATCTGGACTGATATCTTCACTTCCTTTGTGTTAATGGACTAGGAGTGAGGATATCAAAGTGTTGAAGTGGAAGCATTCAGAATGTGTTACTACGCCTTCCATTACAGTACCATGTCTTTATCTACATTTGTAGATAGAAAATCCCCACGTTTCATTTGGTGCAACTACTTTGGATCG
>NC_085857.1:59311813-59374313 GCF_034702125.1 Engraulis encrasicolus
ATAATCATGAGAATAAAATGTGAATATAATATAGCAATAGTAGAAGGTTAAGAAAACTAAGATGAAACTAAAGATTTCTCCACATGTGTGTGTGTGTGTGTGTGTGTGTGTGTGTGTGTGTGTGTGTGTGTGTGTGTGTGTGTGTGTGTGTGTGTGTGTGTGTGTGTGTGTACCTGGTAGAAGAAGGATGTGGCGTAAGCATGCTTCCGATTGGTCATTTTGGCTCCTTGGTTCTTGTCTGGATCAATCAAATGCGAGAGTTCGTCTGTGACATCATGACACAGCTTGGACTGTCGATAGTGGTCCGCCAAGGACTGAGAGTCTGCACACACACACACACACACACACACACACACACACACACACACACACACACACACACACACACACACACACACACACACACACAACTAAGGTCATTCCGTGCTAGTTTGTCACACAGGGCTCGAACCTGCGTCCTTCCAGGCAAAGCAATTTTATTTGTATAGCGCATTTCATACACATGCAATTCAATATGCTTTACAGAAAAGTAAGATTAAAAAAATGAAATAAAATAAAGGTAAACACACAAGGCATGTCACAAGGCAGTTGAAAATAGAATAAAAAAGAGATAAGATAAAAGCAAGAAATAAGGAGACCTGTCAACACTGCTGTAGCTCAGCGCTACTGATACAGTATGAGGCTTCAGGAGGGAGTTTTACTAATGTTCTACAGCTGAATGCTGTTAGAACACTAGCAGTCATGGGTAAAGCGGTTAGGGTATTAGACTGGTTTCCCAAAGGTTACAGGTTCGACTCCCGACTGAGGTACCTATGACTTCATAGTGGGTGTTGGCTTCTCCATTTGTGATGTCCAGGAAAAAATCAGCTGGGTTGTTGAAGGCCTCACATTGGTAACCTAGCAACACACATGTCCAAATACAGAAGTAAAATGTGTGTGTATGTGTTAGTGTATATTACGCATCTACCCAGCTTATTGATGTACTCCATTTTTGTGCTGGCCCAGCAGTGTGTGTGTGCGTGTGTGTGTGTGTACGTGTGTGTGCGTGCATGTGTGCGTGTATGTGTTAATGTGTGTGTGCTTACCCATCTTGTTGAAGTACTCCATGGTATCCTGTGCTGGACCCGCGTACACCGTCTCTCCCTTATGCAGAAGAGTCAAGTGGTCGAACAGACGGAATATGGAGTAACGAGGCTGATGAATGGAGAATATAATGGTCTTACCGCTACGAGATAACCTAGCACACACACACACACACACACTCACACACACACACACACACACACACACACACACACACACACACACACACACACACACACACACACACACACACACACACACACACACACACACACACACACACGTGCGCGCACACAAACACACACACACGCAGACATCCATGTATGTTAACTGAGATAGGAGATAATGAGACACATGTTCTGCATGATAAGATAAGTTGTAAGCACTGTAAGTGGCAGCGTACTGTACATGTGCAATAGTGAGTGGGCGTCTACTTCAAGATTCAAGAGTCTTGTTATTCGTCCCGAGGGAAACATGTCTTACATATAGCTGCTGCATAACACACAACGCACACACACACACAAAGCCCCAAATATACAGACAAATGCCATCATTCAGATGCATAAGGTGTATACAGAACACAAAGTGGCTCTTGAACTGAGGTTGTTAACAACCACCATTTTTGTAATGTCATATATGCCAGTAGTATGGCCTCCTACAAACAAACATGGCATTACAAGGATGGTGGTTGTTAACGATCTGAGTTCAATAGGTTCACAGACATTACTTGTAAGTAACATCATGATGCTATTGGCTAAAATGTAGTGAGTGGGTGTGACGGAGGTCATCTTGCACCTGCTCATCCCCCTCGGGGGGCGCGAACGTGCAACCTTGTCAACTACAACAGTCCGGCAATGGGAGACACAGTACGATACCGCTGGACCAGTCTCTTGGTCCAACGGCATCGACACTGTATGAGGCTTTGGGAGGGAGGTCTACTAACGTTCCACGCCAACTCTACTAGTTAGCCTCCGTTACATAGGCGTGTACATATGCCATGATGCTATTGGCTGTGATGTGTGCCTGTGAAGCAGTGGCATGATGGCTGAGCTTAAGTGTGTTTGTGCGAACATAGTAATATGGGTGGCTGTGCAGCAATGCCACTACACTATTGGCTGAACTGTAGTGAGTAGGCGTCTAACTGTAGCATTACAGGGCAAACCATTCATTTTCGAATTACTTCTTAAACAGGCATACATTAAACATACAGGAATGCCATTTCGGATGCATTGCACAGAACATGGGTCATCACTTGCTATTTGTGATGTGTTTTTATCCCAGGCTGATAATGCTATTGGGATTATTGGAGTTTCAACCTTAAACTTGTCATTTAATGTTTAGTCGTTCACCGAATGGCCGATAGCAACTGGTCAGTGCAGGTTCACGTGAGCTCTCTCCTCCCACCTAAGCACTCCAGGGCATCTAGGATCCAGACCAGGAGTGAATTATGAAGTCAGTAGCGCCATAATGCATGTCGTACCATCAGAGGCACGCTGTAAAAGTAATTGAAAAGTAACTACCACAGTAACTACCACTACCTCGACTATGACATAACACAAGGCTTTGTCATCGTCATTTCAAGATTCAAGATTAGTTTATTACGTCTTATTATAGGTTTGAAGCCTATAAAGAGTACAAATTATTGTGTTTTTGTCTCCTCAAAAATATGTTTTTAAAAGAGAGAAAGGGTCCCCCCTTCCAAAGAAAGTGCCTTTTTGTCTTCAGCATAAGTTCAGCAATCTAATTGCTTGGTGAAAGAAACTACTTCGGAGTCAGGTAGTGCAAGCTTTCAAGTAAGGGTTAACGTTCGGCGAGAAGGTCGCTACCGTGGAATAGCAGCACGACAGAGAGAATCTTTAGACCCCGACGCGGAGCGGAGGGGTCTTGTTCTCTCTGAAGTGCTGCTATTCCACAAAGCGACCGACTCGCCGAAAGTTAACCCGCTTATTATATGGATATACTTAAATGATTCACACATGCGGGGACATTTCTTTAGACCTATTTAATGTTAAGATTGTTGCTGCGCAAAACAAAACAGTGCCGTTGTGGAACACCGCTAGGCAACAGCTAGGTAGGCTAGCCAGGACAACAGGTGTTGTCTATCACAGTAGCTGATTAGAGTGACAAAAGACCGGACCCCCTGCGGAGTGATATGAAACATTCGCTTTAGCCACTGACTTGTATACAAGCCAGTGGCTTTAGCAGTGAACGTCTTGTTGCCATTGACAGCGGTAGCCAGGACAACGGGTGCTGTCTATCACAGCAGCTGATTAGAGTCTTGTTGAAAAGTCGCTTTAGCAGTGAAAAGTCTTGTTGCCATTGACAGCGGTCTGTTATAGACCAACCCGTCCGTTATCGAAAAATAACAGACGTCCGAACGTTGGGGAGCCCCGTTGAAATGAATGGAGCATTCGACAGATGACGTCACAACCATATAATAAGCTTCTATACTGTTTACCAGATGGTAATATCTCAAACAGTTCATGGTTGTCTATTGTCTGTGTTGGAATCGAGGCCGGTGATCGGCTAATGTGTAGTGAGTGGGCATGTACCTGTGCAGCAGTGCCATGATGCTATTGGCTGTGTTGGAATCGAGGCCTGTGGTTGGCTCGTCGAGGAAGAGGAGGGCGGGATCAGTGATCAGCTCCATTCCAATGCTGCATCTCTTACGTTCCCCACCCGACACACCACGAAGGAACTCAGTACCAATCTAGTATAACACACACACACACACACACACACACACACACACACACACACACACACACACACACACACACACACACACACACACACACACACACACACACACACACACACACACACACACAGAGTTTAGTACTTTTATTTGGATCTCACCAAGAAGGCAGCATTACAAATCCAAATAGTGATGGAAGCAAATTTCATAGCAATCAGTAGAAGGGACTGATTAGAATCATAAGGTCCTATGCAATACATTACAGGTCAGAATGGCCTGGTTAATTTAAATTGTTTAGGGGTAGACATGGCATATCCTTCGCCATATTGCTAAACTACTAATTGTTGCAGAAATTGAGCAGTATTTAGCAGTCTTTTTTGAATTGTCCTTATTAAGTCCACAGAGCTGCAGTCCACGCAATGCAAGCCTATGTACATGTCCTAAGCTGCCAAACACAAGAACAATAAGCTTACAGTTGAAACAAAGAAGTTGGATACATAATAAAGAGGTATTGAAACACGCCCACTCAATGCAAAAGCGTGTGCTCAAAATTCGGTCTCCTAAGGGGGCGTTGTCCCTCCTTCTTCTTCTCTTTTTGTGGTGTTTGCACAAGATGTGCGCTACCGCCATTTACAGCACTAAGGGCACTCCATTTATTCCCAACCTCAAGACTCCGAAGGTCTCCTAATCGAAAGTCTCCTAAAGGGGCGTTCACCCTACGTAAAGTGGATACCGGAAAAGAACCTGCCTGCTTTATCTCCCCCTCATATACGATTCTCTGGTTGAAACTTGTTGTAACCACATCCATAAGTGACTGGTATTTTAGGATCTTGGAATGGTAGCAAGTATCCATGTAGAGATCAAAGGGGCAACCTATTTCCACAAAGGAGACATTTTTATTGACAGCATCTATAATGGTGATGTCCGGTGGTTTAACCCAACTCAGTAGGGTGCGTTCAGGTAAATTGGGCCATCAGCTAAATTGGGCCGGATAAGCATTGGGTGTCTCATTTCTTTTAATTCTACAGACCAACCACCAAAAATGTACTGAAATTGTTGCAACATTACTACTCTATCTGTTTAAAGTCATTCGAATAGCATAACATTTTTTTGATGGGCAGGGGGAACCCTCATATAGAGAGTGACAGAAGAAAGTACATTTCAGTCTTGCCAAAATAAGAAATCGTCAAGATAAAATAAGGATGATACTGTTTTCAGATGTGATAAAAACTGGAAAAATGGATATGTTTTTAGGTTTGAAAATGTGCCCTTACATTGTGATATTTAAGTACCTAAAAATGTCAAAAAGCCCATCGGCCCATTTTGGCTGAACATGTTAAGGTAAAGTGAGCCGCCCCTTTCAGGTAATTAAGGCCGCTTTTTTTCTATGGGAATTACCATTCATATTTTCTACAAACACAATGTTACTATTATTGAAGATGGAGGTGTCAGGGGAGCTCTTTTAATGAAGTTGTGATATCTTTTTGGAAACAGATGTGTTGAAAACTGAAAAAATCGAGGAATATTAAAATTATCACTAATTGTGTTTTTCTTTTGTGCAATTCTTAGTTTTACCATTGGAATGCATAGGTGGCCCATTTTGCCTGAATAGGTGGCCCATTTTAGCTGAATGCATTTTTTCCATCCAGGAAGACATACCTGTCACTAAAACTTGTAAAAGTTTATAATTTTTACATTAATCATCTTGTTTTTTTGTCATGAAATGGAAGATTATGAGTCACTTTATGCAATCAAACTTATTGATGCTCTTCCTCAGATTTCATCAGTCTTTCTGAATTTGCAGAAAAGTGGTCCAATTTAGCTGGATGCACCCTACCAATCTGTTATAACACACACACACACACACACACACACACACACACACACACACACACACACACACACACACACACACACACACACACACACACACACACACACACACACACACACAAAGGAACTTAATCTTCCTATCTTTGGGGCCCTTCCATTCATATTAACCCTAACAATAGCTAAAGAATGCTAAATGAGTGTGTGTGTGTGTGTGTGTGTGTGTGTGTGTGTGTGTGTGTGTGTGTGTGTGTGTGTGTGTGTGTGTGTGTGTGTGTGTGTGTGTGTGTGTGTGTGTGTGTGTGTGTGTGTGTAACGTCTTCCAGTCAGAATTCTTGTATGATCTGGTGTGTGTGTTTGTGTGTGTGTGTGCTACCTTGGTGTGTTTACAGTCTTCTAGTCCGAGTTCTTGTATGATCTGCTCCACTCGCTGCTTCTTGGTTGTCGTGGAGTACTGTTTTCGTGGCAACCTGAGCTGCGCTGAGAAATAGAGATTCTCCCGTACAGTCAGAGTGCCCATCAGGATGTCATCCTATAAAGACACACACACACACACACACACACACACACACACACACACACACACACACACACACACACACACACACACACACACACACACACACACACACAAACACACAAACACACACTCACACGCACTCACGCACACAAACACACACACACACACACACACACACACACACACACACACACCACACACACACACACACACCACACACACACACACACACACACACACACACACACACACACACACACACACACACACACACACACACACACACACACACACACACACACACACACACACACACACACACACACACACACACACACACAAATGGGTGAGCGGTTAGGGCGTCAGACTTGCTTCCCAGAGGTTGCCGGTTCGACTCCTGACCCACCAGGTTGGTGGGGGGAGTAATCAACCAGTGCTCTCCCCCATCCTCCTCAGTGGCGCCCCATGGGGAGCAGTGCGGTGGGACGGTACCATGCTCAGGGTACCGTCCCACCGCACTGCTCCCCATGGGGCGCCACTGAGGGCCGCCCCCTTGTACGGGTGAGGCATTAATGCAATTTCGTTGTGTGCAGTGTGCAGTGTTCACTTGTGTGCTGTGGAGTGCTGTGTCACAATGACAATGGGAGTTGGAGTTTCCCAATGGGCTTTCGCTTTCACACGCCCCAGAGAGAGTAAGCTCAGACCATCTCCCACCCTCGCTGGAGACGGATTCCTCATAGCTTTCGCCAGACTGTTTCACGGAGGCTAAGTCATTTGACCTTGCTCGTTCGCCTGACTGGTATGCTTACCTACATTTAGATTAGCGCTGATCTGAAGTTGTGTTATTTAGTGGACTTAAATCACCTTGCATCTCATTGCATCATTTGTTTGGATTTTCTTTCAGTTTGTAATAAAAATGGCAACCAGTCTGGGAGAAAAATCATCTCATTGGATTGTGAGTCTGACATTGTGAAACCTGCCCTCTTGTCTCTGGGGAAAAACGGCCTGATTATCATCGAATTTCAAATGTCTTCGAGACTTGGTCTGACCAAGAGCATAACAATTAACATTTCCCAAACGCCATGGTTGACCCGCCTCCCTTAGCTTGCTAATGGTTGTTTGCTTCCAGACAAAGTGGGAGGAGTTCCCATTTTTTCGGGAGCTCAGAAACAATATTTGTATTGTTCTTGACCTAAAGGTGTTGCGTCACTAGGACGGCGTGGCCTGGCCTGTAGAGTACACCCCCGAGATTTGCTCTGCTGGTTCGACGGAAAACAGTGAGGGGCAGCCATGGCTCAATGGTTAGAGCGCTGGCCTTTAAAATCAGAGGGTAACAGGTTCGAATCCCACCCTTGTCTCTCCCTACACCTGCATCCATGGCTGAAGTGACGCTGAGCAAGGCACCTAACCCCACACTGCTCCAGGGACTGTAACCAATACCCTGTACCAAGGCACCTGATCCCACACTGCTCCAGGGCTTGTAACCAATACCCTGTACCAAGGCACCTAACCCCACACTGCTCCAGGGACTGTAACCAATACCCTGTACCAAGGCACCTGACCCCACACTGCTCCAGGGCTTGTAACCAATACCTTTTACCTGATCCCACGCTGCTCCAGGGCCTGTAACCAACACCATGTACCAAGGCATCAACCCCAAACTGCTCCAGGGACTATAACTAATACCCTGTACCAAGGCACCTAACCCCACATTGCTCCAAGGGCTGTAACCTATACCCTGTAAATAACTGTCAGTCACTTTGGATAAAAGTGTCATCATCATCGTCACTTTTCTGCATCATTATCACCATGATCATCCTCACTTGTGTGACGTAGGCGGAGCTAAGCCTTATCTCCGAGGTTACCGGCTGTCCATCAAGTAAGACTCGCCCATCTCGCAGACCTCTGGGATCCTTCCTGCCAGCGATGACATCGAGCAGTCTACACACACACACACACACACACACACACACACACACACACACACACACACACACACACACACACACACGAGATAGAGAGACAGAGAGAAAGAGTGTTCATCTGGGTATCGAAGATGATTTTCACATAATTAAAGTGTCATTGCTATCCAATGCTGTTCATGTGTCACAGGCATTTGATTTCACACATCTTTTCATTCGTTTTAAAAACACACACACACTCCCGCACACACACACGTGCACATACACACGCACACGCACACGCACACACACACACACACACACACACACACACACACACACACACACACACACACACACACACACACACACACACACACACACACACACACACACACACACACAGTGTTGGGAGAGTTCATTTTCTACAGGAACTAGTTCAAAGTTCAGTTCACACAGTTCAAAATGAACTGGTTAGTTCATAGTTCATAGATAATAGTTTGTTCATTGTTTCAAAAAATGAACTAGACATAGTTATTTTTTTCAAGAGATTGCGAGCTACAGTATATTGTCCAATATAATCGACAAAGCCTAGGCTTATATAAAACCACAGACAGGATTTCATTTTTTTAGAAGAACAGTGAACATATATGTGTTAGATGTCTTTTTATATTATTTGGGCTCTTTTGAAATGTATTTGGCTGGGGTTTCACCTGAAAACTAAGAAAATGTGGCACCCTATTAAACAAAGGCACATGCAGTTCGTTCACAGGCACCAGAATGAATTAGTTAATTGTTCGATCATCATGCAGTACACAGTGAGCGTTCAGTTCAAGTTTGACCAAATTATGAACTAGTTCATGAACTTTAGTTCATTGAACTTGTTCAGGTACAACACTGCACACACCTACACACAAAATTATGACATTGACAGTAAATCCCTGTGACTTGTGAGCAGCATTGGCACCACCAACTTCACCATAAAACTGTGAATATGGGAGTGTGTGTGTGTGTGTGTGTGTGTGTGTGTGTGTGTGTGTGTGTGTGTGTGTGTGTGTGTGTGTGTGTGTGTGTGTGTGTGTGTGTGTGTGTGTGTGTGTGTGTGCGTGTGTGTGCATGTGTGTGTCTGTGTATGTGTGTCTGTGTGTGTGTGAGCGCGCGCGCGTGTGGTTGTGTGTGTGCGTTCGTGCGTGTGTGCACGTGGGGACACTGATACAGTTTTATGATAAAGTATTAAAGTGTTACTGCTATCCAATGTTGCTGTGTCATAGCAGGTATTTGAGTTCATCCTTTTTTTCAGT
Source organism: Engraulis encrasicolus (assembly GCF_034702125.1). NCBI lineage: Eukaryota > Metazoa > Chordata > Actinopteri > Clupeiformes > Engraulidae > Engraulis > Engraulis encrasicolus. The sequence goes on from NC_085857.1 coordinate 59,321,147, forward strand.
CGTTTCTCATTCACTTCTCTAGCAAATACACACACACATGCACGCAGGCAGACAGGCAAACAGGCAGACAGACATACATGCAGGCAGACAGGCAGGCAGACAGGCAGGTAGGCAGACACACAGACAGGCAGACAGGCAGAGAGACAGACAGACATGCACGCACGTAGGCAGACAGGCAGGTGTGTGTGTGTTATTAGCCCTATTCCGACGGGACTAGTTTTATGTATGGACATCGGGAGATGTGATTTTTATCTCAGGACGTCGGTAATAGAAATGGGCGATTCGCACTGGATTGAAATATCTCTGTAAACTAACAGAAAGTAGGAGGGGTTACGCACCATTGTGACTGCACTTGTCGTCATGCGCGTGCCAACTCCACAATATATTGTTGATTTTTGAGCACATTATTGCGCATCCATGGAGGTATTTAGTCCCATGGAACAATTCTAATAATTGCCTGTTGGTCTACTAACTCATCAAAATCCATTCTAATGCGTCTGCATGCGTGTCCTTTCATTTGGAGAGTGCGTTTGACCATGCTGTCTGATTTTGACAGCGAACACAGCTTGGAACAACTCCCTAGAACAAAACGGTTTACTGCAAGGCTGTAATGTTTGTAAGCCCGGAGAGATTGGATATATTGTGCGTTTCGTGCAGACATCTTTACATAGGGTGGCATTATTACCAAGGGCAATCCCTCCGGACCGTTTTACAGGAGGTGGAACTTGTGGTGAAGTTTACTCGACATAATCTATCTTTACTGACATGGCGCGTTCGGACGGACTACATTTCCCTGTTATTATTACTTTACCCCAAGTCCCCCATTAAACTAGCCCCGTCGGAATAGGGCTTTAGTGTGTGTGTGAGAGAGACATCTGGGTGGCTGTGTCAACATGCTCTGTATGATTGCTTTCCAATGCTGTTCATGTCTCTATTCGATTTCACCCATCTTTTCATTTGCTTCTTAGCATGCACGCATGCACGCACGCACGCACAGACACACACACACACACACACACACACACACACACACACACACACACACACACACACACACACACACACACACACACACACACACACACACACACACACACACACACACACACACACACACACACACACACACACACACACACACACACACACGAAATTGTGACATTGACAGTACTGTAAATCCCTGTGACTTGTGAGCAGCATTGGCACCACCACCTTCACCATAAAACTGTGAATGTGTGTGTGTGTGTGTGTGTGTGTGTGTGTGTGTGTGTGTGTGTGTGTGTGTGTGTGTGTGTGTGTGTGTGTGTGTGTGTGTGTGTGTGTGTGTGTGTGTGTGTGTGTGTGTCATTGTGTGTGTTGTGTGTGTTGTGTGTGTTTGAGTGTATGGTTGTGTGTGTGCGTTCGTGCGTGCATGTGTGGCGACACAGATACAGTTTTATGATAAAGTATTAAAGTGTTGCTGCTATCCAATGTTGCTGTGTCATAACAGGTATTTGAGTTCATCCTTTTTTGGACAGAGTGGACAGAGTCTTACGATGTCTTGCCGCTTCCTGTTGCTCCCATGATGGCGTTCATGCCGGTCTTCATGATGCCACTGAAACAACCAATCAGAGAAGAGACAGCACATCACATGACCACTGAAACTAACAATCAGAGAGAGCGCATAACATCACATGATGACTGAGACATCCAATCAGAGTAAGTTGGACCACAGAGGTAAATTAGCGTCCTAGCTAACTCTGGTACTAATCAAACTGTCAAATACACTGATGATCACTGCAACAACCAATCAGATATACACATCACATCACATGATTGCTGAGACATCAAATCGTAGACATTGGTATTTCACATCATATTAGTTTAGTTTAGTTTAGTTTAGTTTATTTGATAGGGACAGATACATAACATGTAGGTTGCATAACAACCAAACAGCAAGCATCATAGCATTTATAGCCAAAAGCTAATTTCCAATGCCCGTCCCTAGAAGGGCTTTTAAAACAATACAATTTCAGGCAACCAATCACAGACAGACAGCGCAACGCATCTCTTCAGCAAGCAGTCGCAGTCACAGCTCAGCATTGCATGATTTAAGTTACAAGTAACAGAGACCAGCATCCCTAAAGGCCGTGCTCCAGACACATTATACATTTACAATTCATTTAGTGCAATAGTAGCAAGGTACGCCACACAAACAGTTGAGTCCCATGACGGGAGCCTATATTGTAGTTGGGATTTGAACCTGTAAAACACACACACCGACACACACACACACACACACACACACACACACACACACACACACACACACACACACACACACACACACACACACACACACACACACACACACACACACACACACACACACACACACACGTGTCCCTACCTGATATCCTTCAGTATGTGTTTCTCTGGTTCCTTGGGAGAGCAGCAGTAGCAGCAGCCTTGCGGAACCACGTAGTCAAGATTCTGGAAAGTCATGGTCGGCCCGGCAACCTCAGCGGACACACACACACCATCATTGCCGCTGCCAACTGGAGTGGACACACTCATCGCCTTTTCGCCAACGACAACACCGCCATTCCTCTCTCCGTTCACACACACATCGCCATTCCTCTCTTTGTAGACACCTGTCACCATCTCCATTGCTGCGGCCTCACACACACACTCATACACACTCAAACATGCACGCCAGTCGGAGACCGTACCGTATATACATGCGTGGACGTGTGTGAACGTGTTTGTGTGTGTCTGTGTCTGTGTTTTCCAATGCAGCACTTACTGTTCGGCACACCACCCATTTATGACAGCGTGTGTGTGTGTGTGTGTGTGTGTGTGTGTGTGTGTGTGTGTGTGTGTGTGTGTGTGTGTGTGTGTGTGTGTGTGTGCAGGGGAGTGGCCAGGGGGGGGGGACACAAAGGGGTCAATTGTCCCGGGCCTAGAGAGAGATGGGGCCCAGTATTTGGTCTTCATGACATGTATTGAAGGCTTTGTCCCGGGCCCAGCAAAAGCTGTTGGTGGCCCTGGATGTATGTCTGCTCTACACCCATTTATGGCAGGGCAGTTAAAAGACCTTAAAAGCCAGATAGCCACAAATTGTGGCAAAGTTCAGCTGTGTGTGTGTGTGTGTGAGTGTGTGTGTGCGTGTGCGTGTGCGTGTGCGTGTGCGTGTGCGTGTGCATGTGTGTGTGTGTGTGTGTGTGTGTGTGTGTGTGTGTGTGTGTGTGTGTGTGTGTGTGTGTGTGTGTGTGTGTGTGTGTGCGTGTTTATGTGCATGTGTGTGTCCTCCTGTGCATCTGCATGTTCCACTGTCATAAAGTTATCAAACCCATCACGTGCACGTAGGCACACACACACACACACACACACACACACACACACACACGTTGGCAGGAAAAGCATAACAAAATAAATTAAATACAGTAACTCACCTACACCAAAATGCACCAAGAATAAGCTAAACAATATTCCCATGATATGAAAACTGCATTATAATAATCTACTGCAGGGGTATTCAAACAAAAGTCACAGATGGACAGTTTTTCAAATTCCATCCAGCGAAGGGACCGAACATAGAATTTGTATAACTGTGAGCAGCACAGTGTCTGAGGTTAGGGTGCGAAACAAGCGGATTGCTTTCCATACAGAACAGATATTCGCTTCTCTATTTCTTAGTGGCCTTAAGATGGTCTATTTATGACACTGTTTTAGATAAGATTCCACTCTGATGTGAATGCATAGTAGAGATATCCTCAACCTGAAGTGTTAGTGATCGCAAATTATGCACGGCCATCCAATCCTTGCCATCCAAGGACCGCATTTGGCCCCAGGGCCTCCATTTGAATAGCCCTGATCTACTGTATCTCTGAATTTTACTATGAAAGCCCAACTGGAATCTCTAACTCCCATATTCATTGTGTGCACACATAAGTGCACACTGCACAGAAGGAAATATCCTTTATGCCTCTCCCGTGCAAGGGGGCAGCCCCCAATGGCACCCAAAAGGGCGCAGTGTGGCGGGGCGGTACCATGCTTAGGGTACCTCTGTCATGGAGGAGGATGGGAGAGAGCACCTGGTAGGTCGGGAGTCAAACCGGCAACCTTTGGGATACAAGTCTGATACCCTAACCACTTACCCATGACTGCCAATGACTATTATGGTAATAGTGTGGCGTGGCTCATGGCTAGAAAAACCTGGAATATGGGGAACCCCTGCTTTACAGGTGCACTGTGTAACATTTTTAGGGCCCGACCACCGATGTGCAAGGGCCACGCTGTGGCCCTCTGCCCTCTTGGTGCGAAGCCCTATTGTTTTTCGAAAGATGATTATTATTATTATTATTAGGGCCCGAGCACCGAAGTGCAAGCTATGGACTAAGAAGTTTTTTTGCTGTGTGTATCCCACTAAGGCGAACAAAAAAGGTCAATACGATGCCATAGCCACGCCCAACAGGAAGTGAGATATATGGACTTTTTTGAAAATTACATAGAATGGAATGTGATTAACCTGTCCTACACCGTACATCCGATTAACTTAAAATTCGGTGTACATGGGCTCAAGACATTGACGATGAAGAATTGTGGACAGATTTTTGATATCTTGTAATATAGCAAGGTTATGGCTTTATGAATTTAGGTATCATATTAAAAAATATAAAAAATGTCATCAATTCATTATCAAACATTTTTCAAGGCTGTCTCTTCACAGCATAGTATGATTACTATGAACATTTTTATGTGACTAAAATGGCAATCTGACATAGCGCCACCATGTGGTAGATGAATAAAGTGCTAGAAAAGATGTATTGATGAATGTATTAAGGGGCGGGGCTGGTGTACAGTACATGGTATAGACCCTTTATTTGGTAAGCTGATGTATCTCACCAAGATGAACAAAAAAGGTCATACAATGCCATGGCCATGACCAACAGGAAGATAATTTGAGTCTTTTGAAATTGACTTACAATGGAATGTGATGTACTTGTCCTACATCGTACATCCAATGTGCTTCATATAGGTTGTACATGAGCTCAAAGCATTGACGATGCCGAAGAAAAGGGCGGAACTTTGATATTTTGTTATATAACAGAATTATGGCTATATGAATTTATGTATCCTAAAAAATGGAAACAATGTTTCAAATTCATTATGCAGCATTTACCAAGGCTGTCCCTTCACAGGATGATTTGTATGATGACTACAAACATTTCTACGTGACTGAAATGGCATTCTGACATAGCGCCACCATGAGGTAGATGAAGGAAGTGTTAGAAATTAGGTATTTATGCATTAAGGGTCATGGCCAGCATATAGTGCAATCTTAAGATTCCGAGTGCGTTACAATATGCGGCCTTACCTCCTCCACTTCTGCTTGTTTCCTCGTACCAGGAAGTAATATGTCATGATGACATCACTGACAACAGCATCATATTTCAATATCTTGCAAAAGCTCAATTGTAAACTCTTTTTCTCATTTGCAATTGGGATGGTGAATGAAAAACAGTCCCTCAAAAGTTGTTGTGGCTAGGCTGACAGCTGGGAAACTTTATCGTTTTCTCCACGGAGGAGGGGCCAGGAGGCGGGGCCAGGAAACAAGCACAAGTGGAAGAGGCAACGCACTCTCCATCTCGGGTGGAGTGGTGTATCTCACTAGGACAAACAAAAGGTCAAAGGATAGGCCACACCCAAAAGGAAGTGAGATAATTGGACTTTTTTGAAATATGGATACATTTTTAATATTATGGAGTTATAAAAACTATACAATTACGCAGCGTTTTTTCATATCTTGTGGCACAAAAAAATTGATTTAAAAAATAAGCATTTACTTTTTAGTGCATGTTGCATGAAAGTAAGTTGTGTGTATCTCGCCTAGACAAACAAAAAATGATGATGGGGCATTGGCGGTATGCCCGGGCCCTGCTATGTAGGTGCAAGGGCCGCTTGCCCATTCACAAATGTAGCCTTTTTCATGACCACCATCAAGTTCTAAGTATTCATTTTGACTGGGAAAATTGCACTTTTCATACATGGTCGACCATTTTGAATTTCCAGAAATAGACATTTTTAGCTGCAAAAATCATTGTATTTGGGTCACACTAGTAAATATTAGTTTATTACTTAATACATATTCATGATATTCATGATATATTCAGCCACTATGGACCTTACGCATCTAAGAATCCTGGTCCTAACCTACGTTGACCTTTATGACTCTACAAAGTCTATCCATCTCTTCTTCCTCTGCCTTCCTGCTATTTCTGCCTCTCCTCTATATCTCTCCTTTTAAATCCATCTCTAACAACTCTAAAAAGTTATTTTTTCCATTTGTTAAGCACTTTGAGTTACATGCCTTGTATGATACAGTGCCATACAAATACAATTATTATTATTATTATTATTATTATTATTATTATTATTATTATTATTATTATTATTATTATTATTATTATTATGAAAAGAACAAACTAGACAACAGGCAGCTCAGTTTCAAAGAGCAGCATAGTTGTTATCTTATAGAATCTTATCTATTCAACTTATCTACTCAATCTTATAGAGTGCCCCTTTGACAAACGCCGGTCCACCACAACCAGCAGTGAATGCTGCAATAGCAGAGTTGTCAAAACAACACAGACATGTGCAATATCAGGCCATGGCCACACGATGGTGCCCTCACCCTTTCCCACTTGTTTACTCTACAGAAACATGTGCCATGGACATATCCAGCTGACATGCAACACACACACACACACACACACACACACACACACACACACACACACACACACACACACACACACACACACACACACACACTCTCTCTCTCTCTCTCTCTCCTCTCTCTCTCTCTCTCTCTCTCTCTCTCTCTCTCTCTCTCTCTCTCTCTCTCTCTCTCTCTCCAAAACAGCTTCGATGCAATGACACAGAAAGAATATTTAGTGAGTATTTATCACCAGACAGTGTGTGTGTGTGTGTGTGTGTGTGTGTGTGTGTGTGTGTGTGTGTGTGTGTGTGTGTGTGTGTGTGTGTGTGTGTGTGTGTGTGTGTGAGAGAGGGGGGGGGATTTGATTTTACAGTCAAGAGGACAAATTGAACTTTTAAAAGATGCATTACCACACAAATGCTGTATAAGTGTGCCGTCTGGTACTGTATGAATGCTGTAAAAGTGTGTTTGGGTGCTGTCAGGATGCGGAACTCCTGCACTACCTCACACCTCCAATAACAATAGAAAAGAACCACATTACCCTGTGGAACTGTACTATATGATTTTGCACCTTCCTGCACAACCTCACGGCAAGACTTAAAATAAATAAATGAATAATTTTTAAAAAATGTATTTTTTACAAGAGTTTTTTGAAGAAGATTTTTTGCGTATTAGACTACCATTACGTTAAATGTTAAGTTGTTATTAATTATTTCATCACTTAACTGTAGCCTATTGGTTCATTAGGCCTACTTGTCCTCTTTTACACACAGCTTAATGTCAGTCTGTAGATGTCTGTCCTTTGTATGTCTATGTCATTGCATGGTATAGAGAGAGAAACGTAATTTCAATTTCTATGAAGAAACTGTCAATAAAAGCTGACATGACTTGACTTGTGTTTGGGTGCTTGTTTTTGAGCGATGGGGGTGGGGTTGGGGATTGGGGGTGGTTGCGGAAGTTTGACTTGCCCTGCTGTGAATGACGCCATCAATGGAATGTCTTTCAGCCAACCAAAAGCCGCCAATGACCCCTTAAGCCCGGTTTACCAAGAAGTCTAGCCAATCAGAACAGAAGTGAGGCACAACATAGGCGTGGTTTAGAGACCAGCACTGTGCCTTGTTTTGAACGAGAGAGGTAGCTGTGTTTTTGTGTTTAGGCTACACGGACAGAACCGACAGTCGCGAAAACCAAGTCCGTGTTGGACTTGGACAATGTGAATACTAAACACACTGACAACCGTCTGGCTGAACACGTGGATTTGTTGGATTTGGACGCCGTCGGTGTTATTTGTTGTTGAAGACATTATTTGTTTGCGTGTCCGACACACCAACGGACTACGTTGAACTGATGTGTTGTGATGCGAATCTTACCAGTCAAACACACATTCACTAATGGGTCAAAGTAGGTAGTTAATTAGTAAGTTGGCCTTTTCTACCATCAGCTAAACTGAAATCTCACCAGCATTTGGCCAGTTGGCTGGCTGGTGTTAGTTGGATCCTGGTTGTGTAAATCCGATTTCGAACGAAGGAAGGAAGGAAGCAAGAAAGGGATGTCTGAGGAGGAAGAAAGAGAGAAGGAGATCATCCACGGCCCTGAACACTGGTTTTCCAAATGGGAGCGTCAGTGCCTATCCGAATTAACCGAAGAAGACCATGTCGAGGACAGCAGGGGAGAGGAGAGAGGAGGAGACGGGGAAGAGGAGGAGGACGCCGAAAGAAGGCTGTGGCATCTCTTCCAGAATTCGGCCACTGCAGTAGCTCAGCTGTACAAAGGTCTGTGTGAACTAGGTTAGGCTATCCTACTAATCTCTCTGTAACAGCAACACGATCGTTGTAGCTTTCAACGCTATGGCCTATTTAGCCATCTTCCTTCACTGGAAGGGGGCTGTGCTGCACATACGTTCGCAGTCCTTAATAAACTAGCGCACATGATTATTTCTCTCTTCTATTTTGCACAAAGCTGCGTGAACCGCTAATCCGTCTGTAACAGCAACAAGGAGGTGTAAGGGACTTATTTAATGTAGCTACGGGAACTGCTGCTACACAGAAGTTCGCCCTCCTCAATAAACTAGTCAATAACGCGGTTATTAGGCTACTCTCGCCTAAGTTGTACAGAGCTCTGTGAAGTGTGAACTGCTGATCTCTCTCAAACAACATAAGCTTTCAGTGCTATAGGCCTAGTTGACGATTTCTTCACTGTTCGGGAGCAGAGCTGCACACACACACACACACACACACACACACACACACACACACACACACACACACACACACACACACACACACACACACACACACACACACACACACACACGTTCGCCCTGCTTTATAAACTTGCGATTACTCTCGTGTGCCACTAGTCTAACGCAGTGTCTTTCGATAGCCTACATGTTTGACCCACGGACAGCGATGACAGGCTTAGTTAGTTTGACACAAATTCGTGTCGGCTGCGCTATGGTGTCCGTATGTTGAACTGAGATAAGCCCCTGAGGTCACTTAAAGGAACTTTAAGTTCGACCATCACGCACGCGCGCACGCACACATGCACGCAATCACGGACGCACGCACGCACACACACACACACACACACACACACACACACACACACACACACACACACACACACACACACACACACACACACACACACACACACGCTCAGACAGAGCTGGCTATGCCGACAGAGTAGGCCAGTCAGTCTGGCCACCTCAACTTCAGATGAAGACGTTTGCCAAAAGATTTGTCTTGGCTAACCCAGTTAAGTTTTTTTTGGCTTCCGTTGTCTGTCAGTCATTAAGACAGGCAGGACGGCGGGAATGTGATGTGATAGTCAGGTTTGCCCGTAGTTTGAGGCTAACTAGTCAAACACAACTGTAGTGCGAGGCTATTTGTGTTGTCAAGGCCATGCGCTAAATGGTGCGTCAAACGGCGCGTAAATTTAGTGCGCCAAACGGCGCGTAGTGTGAAATTATTATTATTTGGCTTTGCGGTTTATTTATCATCATCATCATCATCATTATTATTATTATTATTATTATTATTATTATTATTATTATTAATATTATGGTATATTGAGCTTATTTGCTCTCTAGTTTCATCTCTTCTATGTGCTATGTGATGTATACTTTTTGACTGTGTCGTTTATTATTATTACTACTATTAGGCTGTACGGTAAAGATGCACGATATATATCGGTCCCCTAAAATATCGGCCAATATATAATTTTTTTCAGATAAAATATCCGATAATTTAATGAAAACACGGGAACTGTGCTCAAGCTGAGTAGCCTAGCGTCTTCTACTTTAAAGAGGAAATGAAGCAGTCACCTAATATAGGTGTCTATAACGCCAGTAAGATAAGCCATCAAATATATATATATATATTGAAGTCTGAAATTGAAGCCGTTAATAAGAAAATAAAGCACAAACACGTAACGTTTCTGTTAACGTTTCCAGCCAACAACGGGTGACGTCACGCGAATGGTAGCAAAGTTCTAATATTGGGTCATTTCACGTGAAATCAGACACTTTGGGACCCGACCGACCCGGATTTCGATCATACTTGGTGTGCCTTTTTAGTAGCAAGGTAGCACCCCAGAACTGCATTGGTTTGAATCTGACACTAATATTAAGGGAGAAACAGACTAGGAAAGGTTCACATGTGAGGGTAGGACACTATACATTCAGCCTTGAATATATCAGTCAGTGTTAGTCACAAAAAGATGCCTGTGGTGTTGTTTGAAAGCTCTTTTCTGGCTCTACATATTACACAATCACCTTGGAATACAACTACTCTCAGAATATGAATTATGATAAATTGAAAAATTAAAAATTGAATATCTAAAAAACTCATATTTTAAAATGGCCAGTTCCTTGTCCAAACGTAGCCGGCAATGTCATGAGCAGCACCTAAAATGCTGGTGTTCGGTTTGTTATTCATTTCAGAGAGAATTTGACTCACAAATATGGCATCATACAGACCACTTACTAATAATATGGTAATACCATAGTAGCATCACATGACAAAACAAAAACAAAACAAAAATGGTCAGTGTCCATGCTCCCAGGTTTCAGAAACTAAGGCAGATGTCCATTTATACATACCAAATGATGATATGTGAATGTTTGAACATTCCTTCTCTGTGTACCTGTGCCATCTTCCTTTACCGTACTTTAAAGAGATAATCAATGGCTACACTCTCATTTTGTACTCTACCAGTGCATTTGAAGCAACAGCTGTGTCTTTTGTAGATAATGTATAAGTACGTCCCGTTGCAGTTACAGGTTCCACTACCAGAAGCACATCCTGATGATCCATGACAAGTCTATCTGGTCCGAAGGGAAAAGTGAAGGATGGAGATGGCCCATGAGGATGCAGGAAGTTCAGTTTCACCTCTCCAGTGCTCGGCATACATTCCTCAGCACATGCTAGCCACCAGTTGCCATCATATACAGCTACAACATACCCTTTGATGCTTGAAAATGTAACACATTCCTTTACTGAGCTCACTCTTTCAACTCTGCCTTCTCTGAATGCTCAAAATGGCCTAACTTCCACTGTGTCCATTGACAATGGGCAGAAGCTGTGTAGTTTTTGAGTACCCGGAATAGTTCTTGCAGATTCAAACCTTTTCAACAAGTTCTCAGCTTCATGATGGTACATATCTGTTGTGGCAAACTGGCAATGGATGTTCTTGACATTATCCTTGACAAATTCAAACAGTTGGTATGGCGTTATAATTTCATTGTCAATAGGACGTTGCAGACTTGCTCGTGCAGCAAGCCATTTAACTGTCCCTCCAACGCCATCACATGGACCGTTGCCATGTGATGTGGCAAAAAAGTGCCACTCTGCAGGTATGTGAAAATCTGCCTCGTGGTGGCACAAATTTGTTGTAATTTTAAGGTTCTTATATTGTGCAGGAAGTCTGCAACGTCCTATTGACAATTAAATTGTAACGCCATACCAACTGTTTGAATTTGTCAAGGATAATGTCAAGAACATCCATTGCCAGTTTGCCACAACAGATATGTACCATCATGAAGCTGAGAACTTGTTGAAAAGGTTTGAATCTGCAAGAACTATTCCGGGTACTCAAAAACTACACAGCTTCTGCCCATTGTCAATGGACACAGTGGAAGTTAGGCCATTTTGAGCATTCAGAGAAGGCAGAGTTGAAAGAGTGAGCTCAGTAAAGGAATGTGTTTCATTTTCAAGCATCAAAGGGTATGTTGTAGCTGTATATGATGGCAACTGGTGGCTAGCATGTGCTGAGGAATGTATGCCGAGCACTGGAGAGGTGAAACTGAACTTCCTGCATCCTCATGGGCCATCTCCATCCTTCACTTTTCCCTTCGGACCAGATAGACTTGTCATGGATCATCAGGATGTGCTTCTGGTAGTGGAACCTGTAACTGCAACGGGACATACTTATACATTATCTACAAAAGACACAGCTGTTGCTTCAAATGCACTGGTAGAGTACAAAATGAGAGTGTAGCCATTGATTATCTCTTTAAAGTACGGTAAAGGGAAGATGGCACAGGTACACAGAGAAGGAATGTTTCAAACATTCACATATCATCATTTGGTGTGGTATAAATGGACATCTGCCTTAGTTTCTGAAACCTGGGAGCATGGACACTGACCATTTTTGTTTTGTTTTTGTTTTGTCATGTGATGCTACTATGGTATTACCATATTATTAGTAAGTGGTCTGTATGATGCCATATTTGTGAGTCAAATTCTCTCTGAAATGAATAACAAACCGAACACCAGCATTTTAGGTGCTGCTCATGACATTGCCGGCTACGTTTGGACAAGGAACTGGCCATTTTAAAATATGAGTTTTTTAGATATTCAATTTTTAATTTTTCAATTTATCATAATTCATATTCTGAGAGTAGTTGTATTCCAAGGTGATTGTGTAATATGTAGAGCCGGAAAAGAGCTTTCAAACAACACCACAGGCATCTTTTTGTGACTAACACTGACTGATATATTCAAGGCTGAATGTATAGTGTCCTACCCTCACATGTGAACCTTTCCTAGTCTGTTTCTCCCTTAATATTAGTGTCAGATTCAAACCAATGCAGTTCTGGGGTGCTACCTTGCTACTGAAAAGGCACACCAAGTATGATTGAAATCCGGGTCGGTCGGGTCCCAAAGTGTCTGATTTCACGTGAAATGACCCTATTCTAATACTGTCGATAGTAGTGAATTAAACATTTAGGCCTTGCGTGGCTGATTATGATCTTATTTGCTCAAGCCAATGAAGCAAGAAGTGTTTGGGTGGGACAGAATAAATACGAGGCATGAAGGCAGACAAGACATCCCATCATGAACCACAGGTAACCTGACAAGTCACTAACACATTTTGGCATGAGCCAATATGATCACTATTCATAATCGTGCAATGTTGCAGTTCCATACCTTCATCTTCCGATGATTTCGTCAACATTTTCCAAGCACCTGAATTTATTTGACTTCACATCTCCGTGCACTGCCCACGTTTACCGAAATCCAGTCAACAACGATCCAATGCAACGCTTTTCCAGCCAGTTTGAGAATGCATTCTCGGCTTCAATAATAAAATAGTTTGCTACAATAGATGCCGCTACTTTAATAAGCATGCCATAGTGTTGGCTGAGTCACGGTAAACAGTGTTCCAGCCGAGCTGACACTCGGCCGACAGTGCCGACATTCAGACAAGATCGGGCCGACTGTGCTTGCTACCTGGGTAGAGTACTGATTTCCAGTGACATCAACTTCAAATCACCAAAGCTCCTCTGAGAGCGAGACGAGAGAGGGGAGGAGAGCCACACACACAGGCTGCGTCCCTTCACAAAGCTTTCCAAACTTCTGCCAATTTTGCAAGTTATTTTCAAGTATGATTGAATTGGACCACATAGCCAACTTCACGACATTTGCTTTCAGATTAGCGTCCAACAATGCAGGAAAAAGACGTTATTGGTGACGGTCTCTCACTACAAATCTATGAGGGCGAACAAGCACACACACCACCACGGAGAATGAGCCCAATGGAAAAATAGAAATACTGATGCTGACTACATTGTGGTCGATACGGACATCGGCGCAGACAATTTTATTTATCTTTAACCCAGGCCACTTATTTATATTGGATTGATTTTAATATTTTACGGTGATGACAAGATTGTTTATTATAATATAAATAGCCGAGTCACACGTCTTGTCCTATTAAAGTCCTTTGGTAGATGGCTTGGTTGGGGTGTTGTCATTCTTAAGATGATGTTAGGGAGGTGATGGCATGCTTATGGTTAGGTCTAGAGGGCGTTTATTAAAAGTTATTGGGTAGGGACATTGGAATTGGCCCAAAAAATGCTCAAAACTCGCCTAGAAGCTCAAAATCCCGCCCAGTTCTATTGATTTCTATGGCAAAAATTGGGCAGGTTTTTCTGCTAAATGCCATTTTTACCCGCACACGGCCATCCGAAGCAGCCCAATTGGGCGGGAAACAGCCCAATCTGGCAACACTGCCTGCAAGCTGAGTGAGGGATGATGCGTTGAGTCCCAAATAACTGGGAGTGGCCTGTGGAACTTGAGCATTGCAATGCATTATGGGGATTGTTGTCATAAGCACTAAAAGTAATTTTCTGCCTTTTCTTGGCCAAGAAGGCACCAAATTAGAAATCTATGCTACTATTCTACTATACATATGACCCATTTTCAATACATATTCATGTCTCCACCGGTGGAATGCCCCTTTAAGTCACCACCGTAAGAAGGAGTTTTGGACATTTTAAAAGAATGTGCTTACAAAATTTCCATTTGGAGTTGTTCAATTATTAAATTAATAGCAAATTTAAGCCCACACGAATATTTGAGAAATTATAAAAAATTGTTTGGTCTATTTAGGCATTAAGTAAGCATTGTCTGACAGCACATATTTTTAAATTAGAACACCTGAAACAATAAACAATATCTGACAAATAAAATATGAATGATCTTTCTTGAACTGAAGAGCGTTTTCACACCTGGTCCCAGGGATGGACAAAGATACAGTTATATGTATTTTCAATACAAATACAAAATACTCAGCAAAAAATGTTACAAATAAGATACAAAATACATAACTGTAACAGTATCTAATATCGAAATACAATATTTTGTATTTTCAACAACACAAAATACACAACAAATACATCAAAAGCCATTGTGTACAAAAACTACCAATTTGACTTACACAATGAAATTACTTGAACAATGAAATTCTGAGAAATTAAATGATGATTAGAAAACAAACAAAAGCTCAAACAAGAAAGAAAGAGGCCCTGCTGTAAGCCAAGCAAGTATGTATGGCCTTTATCACCCCAGTGGGGAAATGTATGTGTTGCAGCGATATCATACATGCGTACAACTTGTGCAAAAATACTGACAATGACATACAAACACAAGACCAAAAAGTTGAATATATATGGGAGATATACTGTAGGCTGTGTCATCATAACTAATTTTTCAAACAGCTTCGTATTCCAACGTTGGCGATGGGGCCGGTTTATGAGGCCTGCAAATGAGAACATCTCTCAACTGGTCACCCTTCACTCTTGACTTAATTTGTCTGAATTAACATGTCAGTGCCATAAGAATAGCAATCATTTCTGTGACAAAGTAGAGATACAAGTGCTTTAAAAAACAAAGTGCACTATAGGATGGTGGCCAGAGTGGGTATTGCAACTATACTGGTTGGCTCTATGAATGTCCAATATGCGACCTTGCTTCCTCCACTTGTGCTTGTGGCCTTGCCCCGCCTCCTGGCCCATCGTCCGTGGAGAAAACAATTAAGTTTCCCAGCTGTCAGCCTAGCCACAACAACTTTTAGGGGACTGTTTTTAATTCACCATCCCAATTGCAAATGAGACAAAGACTTTACAATTGAGCCTTTGTGAGATATTTAAATATAATGCTGTTGTCAGTGATGTCATCCCGACATATTACTTCCTGGTACGAGGCCACAAGCAGAAGTGGAGGAAGCAAGGTTGCATATTGGAACGGACTTTGACTACAGCTAGTTTTAAAACAATATGGACAGGTAATATCTCAAGTCTACACAAAAGGCCCTAAATGGCAAACTTAAAGCAAGTGTGAATGACATGGGGAAAACATTAACACCTCATTGAGGAATGAATTAAATGATTAGCCAATCACTTTGAACCAAATTGAACTTCCTGTGCAGTCAAGGCTTAAAGGGACACTGTGTGAGATTTTTAGTTGTTTATTTCCAGAATTCATGCTGCTCATTCACTAATGTTACCTTTTTTCATGATTACTTACCACCACCATCACATTCTATGTTTTCATTATGACTGGAAAAATTGCACTTGTCATACATGAAAAGGGGGATCTTCTCCATGGTCCGCCATTTTGATTTTCCAAAAATAGCCATTTTTAGCTTCAAAAATGACTGTACTTGGACCATACTAGAAAATATTTGTTTAATACTTAGTAAGCTTTCATGTAAAGATCAAATTTGGCAATCCATCATTTGCATTGACGTCACAATATTACGTAATCGTTTTTGCTGGACGGCAGAAGTACACATTCGTACATAGGAATTATGCAGACGAAGACAACTTTGACCATAAAATACCAAAGAAACACGTAGTTCTTGTATTTTTTAAAAAACGGGATATGTACCTGGCGTTATCAGGCTAGGTTGGCCACGGTGGATGTGTTCAAATCATAGTTTTATTAAAATGTATTCTGCTCCACTAGGTGGCATAACGCGGGGACGGGCGGTACGGGAAAATGGGAGAAGAAGAGAAAGTTGTTGCTTGCTTCCAGCCATGAACTTACTCTGCCTATGATGTATTTTTTTATCCCGTGTTTATTTTCTTCAGTTAAGTTATGAACTTAAACCAAACCTCTGCATTGGCAAAATACTAGCACCTTAATGGACCGTTTCTTCATTGGTGGCTGGGCACCGCGGCTGGCATCCTCTCGTGGCATGGCACAGGTAAGATAATGCTGCTAACCTAACTTACTACAAGACGCACGGTACATTTTGTGTCAGGCATTTTGCAAAGTGGTCTTTTGAAAAGCATATCTTTTCATCTCGGATGTATCTTGTAGGTTAACTTGGATGCGTTTCGTTTCATCCAAGTGGATTTCATTGTTGTTTCAGCCACGTCTGCCCAATGTATCTATTGTGAAATATAATTCTATCTTATTTTCTGTTTACATGTCCAAATTGGACTCCAATGTTACATGTTCATTTGTACCGTATTTTTTTTAAATTATTGACCACTTATTACCAGTCCACTGTCCTGTCTTGCACTTTCTGTCTGTAAATTGTCAGTCCTGTCTATGTCCTGGCATGGTAGAGAGAAAACGTAGGCTAATTTCGTTTCCCTTGTATGACCACGAAGAAAGTGACAATAAAAGCTGACTTGACATATACTTCAATGTTTCAAATCGGTGTTGCATTACATTGCACATGTAGAAACACATAGGACAGAATGTCGGTTACATACTTTGATTAGTTTAAGCGTAAATAAATCATTTGAAAAGATGACCTTCACAAGAGAAAGAAAAGCACAACAAACCTGTTATTTATCTTTATTGTTTTGTAATAACAGGTTCATCAGTCAGGTGGTCAGCACCCAAACTAAAACCATGAGTCATGGTGGCCAGGATGACGTCCAAGAATTGCATCCCAGCAGCACAGGTAAAGACATGACTAGTTGGGATGAGTGTTATTTTCTGACATTTTACATCACATTTTAATTCAGACAATATTGCCAAGGGAGTTAATTATTCAGTACTGTACCGGTACATTACAAATGCATGGCTAGATTAATTTAAATAGCATGTTTGTCTTTTCTTTTTTTTTAATTAGATGGGGGAGCCAACATGAAGAGGTGTCCAGAGAGGCTTCTTTCGCTTGGGCTTTGCAACAGCACCAGGACCTCACCATCAGTGATGCTGGTTTCCTCATCCATCGGGCCTACTTACATTCCTCACCTGATGCACTGATCACCTGTACCAGCTGTTGGAGTTTTCAGCAGGGCTCTAAATTAACTTTTTTTCATCACTAGCCAAAATGGCTAGTATGTTAATCTCCAAACATACCGGTACATTACATAATGGGTCAAAGTGCCAAGTATGTTTTCTTTTCTACCGGCCAAACTTAATTTTCCCCAGCATTTGGCTGGTGTGCGCCTGGTTGTCATTGATAGTGAGTAGTTGTGATAATAAATAACTGAAATGATGAAGTCCATCCAGACATGTCTTGCTTATTTTATTGTACTAATACAACAACGTAGAACATTTTCTGTGAAAGTGAAGTGAAAGCCCAACTCCCATTGACATTGTGACACAGCACACAAGTGATCACTGCACGAAATTGCATTTATGCTTCACCCGTGCAAGGGGGCAGCCCCCAATGGCGCCCCAAGGGAGCAGTGCGGCGGTACCATGCTCAGGGTATCTCAGTCATGGAGGAGGATGGGGGAGAGCACTGATTACTTAACTCCCCCCCCACCAACCTGGTGGGTCAGGAGTCGAACCGGCAACCTTTGGGATACAAGTCTGACACTCTAACCGTTTACCCATGACCGCCTGTCAATCCTCTGTCTAGTCTAACTAATTATATTGTCTCCACTAAATGTATATCTCAGGTGACATGGGTATACTAGTATGGGGATAGTGCTGTATGTAAATAATATTAACCCATTTTAGCCGGCACCTGCAAAAAATGCCAGCTAATTGCCTATGCCCTTTTTAAGAAAGGTGCCCTCATCCTATTAAAAAAATCAAATAACTAAATAAGTCTCTGAAGCACATACAAACATGATGTGAGTTTTAAAAGCCAAGACCATCCTCTTGGAACATGTTAATTCGGCTCTAACATACCCACATTTTTAATCTAAAAAAATGTCATGCCTGAATGCTGTGTCGCTCCAGGCACCTAGGTCAATACAACGTGTACACAGCATCCAGCATGGGTTGACTATTACAGGCCTAGTTCAGATAACCATTTATTAATATAAATAAGTACTTGCACGTCTATTGTACATGTCCACCCCAGAATAGATATCCCCTCCCATCACCTACATAACCTTGAAATGTATTTGTACTTTGTGTCTAAAAATAAACTACTACATTGAGTTGGTGTGATTAAGAGGTTGAAATCGGCTAAACTTGGCTTGGTGTGCTGGACCTCTGGCTCTTCCATACATCCAATCTGTCATGACATCAGATCATCGCTCTTCTCATCTGGAGAAACAGAAAGATAACACTTAGCTGACACTTATCCAAGGCAACTTCCTTACTCACAGTGAATTGTCCCTGCAGCATGGGGCTAGGTGCCTTGCTGAAGGGCACTACAGCCTGGATGGGAGGTGAAGGGAGAGGTGTAGGATGGGATTTGAACCTGCAACCCTCCAATCTTAATACCACTTCCCAAACCATTAAGCCTCTGATGTGTGTGATTTCAGAGGGCAGACAATTTGGATGACAACACAACAAAGTGGTGCACTTTATAGGCCTATTATTGACAAGGACAACACCAAGACTGGTGTGCCTAAGCATGTCATAAATAGGCCAGCATGGATAAGGATAATGGACTGGCATTTCATGACAGCATCATGCTGGAGAGTAGGCCTAAGCTACTTGGGAAATCACCGCTAGAAATGTACACATGGTTTATATTTCACCAAGAGCTTTATGAATTCCGTGTTTACGTTACAGCCTGCAATATCTTAGCATACGTCCATCATAGCGTAATGATGCTGCTAATTAATTAACGTTAATCATGGAAAGCATCTTGCATTGACCTCACAGAAAAAAAACCATTGAAATTGCACATTAGACTTAAATTAACTAGCGTTCACGAATTAAGAGACAAACGGTGATATAAAGGATGGCAAATGAGAAACTTACCGTGGTGCTCATCCAGGCTACTCGAGTAGCTTGATGGTTTTCCAGTTGGTTGCCGCGATTCACCTCAGCTTCCTCTTTTGATTTTGAGATCCAGTGAAAAGTCACGCCTGGTTTGTAACCCTATCTGTTTTTGTAACAAACAGCACGGTGTGTGTTTACGGTGTTTAGTTTATCGGTGATCTAAGTTACGTTATGAGTTACTAAACGTTGCGACTACCATAGGAATCCATTGATTAATGCTGCACTCTGCCGTCCTCTTGCCGTCCAGTGGCTGTCCACTAGAACGTTTGACGTCACATGCAAATGGTGGATAGGCAGCCCAATTTCAATAAGCAGCATAGTTGCAGTACCTTTTTTGACCATTTCCTGCACAGTGTCCCTTTAAGAAATCCAAGCATGTGCCTCCAATTCAGCTAGGGGCATTCATATACTTTTTAACCTACAGCACCATCTTGTGTTCATATTGTGTAATAACATTCTTTAGAACAAAGTATTTGTATTTGTAGTTTTGTGAAATACACAAAATACTGGAGGAAAGTATTTTGATACAAAATACAAATACATGTAATTCACTTATATGAAATAAAAATACAAAATAGTATTTTGTATTTCAAAATGTATTTCAATTAGATGTAACAGCAATACTGCCCATCCCTGCCTGGTCCGCACACCCCCCTTCACTTAAAGGGGACCAGGTGTGAAAGCCCTATAAATATAACAAAAGGCAGTCCCTCCAGGATTTTGCACTGGGATTTTGTGATTTTTGCGGTCAAAATGCCTGATTTTGTGGCGGCATTTTCTCATTTTTTGCAAAGATTTTGCGGCATTTTCTCATTTTTTGCAAAGATTTTGCATCCCTTTCTGGGGTTTTTTGGTAACTGAAAACCACAATCAGTCTAAGCAGGCTTAAGACAAAAGAGAGAGAGATTCAGAAACACACTTCCTATATAATAGAATAATAAAATATTGTCAAAAGCTGTCAGAGCGTCTTATTAGCCAGTGCGTCCAATGTGTAAAAAAAAATCATGGCCGCGACACTCATAAATCTCTGTCGATATTTTAGAACGACTTCGGGGGAAAACGGGACAGCGCGTTATGAAAAAATACTTGTGGGTTAATAGGCCTAATGAAGAGCGTCGCGGGGTACAGTAGCCAGGCTGTATGCAAGCGTTACAATGTCACCTGTTGGAAGACGCGTCTCTCTCTCTCTCTCTCTCTCTCTCTCTCTCTCTCGTGCTCGTATTGCAAGCTGTTGCATAGGCCTATTATTTGCTTGATGCAAAGTTGTGATGGCATACACGCTCTCGTTGACATGGTTGTGTGCATGGTTGCATGGATTCGCAAGACTTTATTGCAATAACACAGTGAAAGCGTGGAAGGGCCGTTCACTTCCTATCTCGGTGTCCTTGACTGAAACAAGTTGCAAAACTCCACACTTCCGAAACCTTTGCGATCGGCACTACAGTGATTGTTATCAGAAGGCTTGTGCCTACGCATAGACATAGACCCTTAAATTACAAACATTAGCGAACATTGAAAAAAGATGAGACGTCGGGTAGCATGCTCATGAAAGCGACAGGGGAGAGAGAAGTTCCGCAAACATGTAGCCTAACGTAAGATGTTTGCTACTGTGCGACAGTAGGCCTACCGCCACTATTTCATGACTGCATACACTTCTTCGTCATGGATAAATGGGCAACAATACTTTTTCCACCCAGGATTGCACTGAAAAGTAGGCTACTGCTGTTAAAAAAAAAAAGGTCATGAGTGTGCAGCACCGACGCCTGCGTGTATGTGTGAGGAAGGGGAGGAGAGACGCGGAACAGCTGAGATGAGGGTCGCGACTTCCGAAATAGCAGGCAATTCTTTTTCAATGTTTCAGTGACATATTAACAAAAATGCTTCGTATTGGTTTTCGTCTCCGGTGGTATTGTAGTCACATTTTTATTTTTTTGACGAAAATATAAATCCACAGAATGTTGAAATTTTGCGGGAAAAATGCGGCTTTACAGGAATTACGCGGCATCGTGAAATTATGCGGAATATCATTGAATTTGCATGAATCCACGCGATCGCTGAATCGCGAAAAACTGGAGGGACTGAAAAGGGGCCAAAACAGGATATTGGTGATATGTCATACCCAAGAATAGGGGCATTTTCACACCTAGTCCCCTTTAAGTGAACCAAACGCAGTCCTCTTTAAGTCGACCAAAGCTGAACCAACAGCAAGAGGACTCAGTTCTGGTTTTGTTCATATTGTGAGTAAATTACAAAAATAACCGGCTGATCTTTCTGGTCCTGTTAGGCTTTAATGGCGTGTCAGTCCTCTCTTTGGTCACACCCGGTCCTTTAGAGCGCTCCTTAAATGATTACACCTAGTCACAAGTAACTTGTCACCTAGTAACTTGTCAGAACTCACAAGCGAGCCGTACTGAGAAGGTCTTCACTTCCAAGGGATCTGGGTACACTTTGGAGCGTTCACATATGCAAAGAAAATGCTGAGTCACAGGTGGGTCATTCCACGTGAAATCAACAGGAGCCTGCGCACTTAGGTCTCAAAAAATTCTGAAAATATCACCAAGTGCACCCATGGTACTTAAGAGAAACACTGTAAATTTATTTGAATGTAAGACGTGTACTCTCCGTGTTACAGCCAATTTTACTGGGGGAGGGGGGTGCTCATTTTGTTCACACTCTTTTTTTTGTCAAAGTTCACAAGCCCATAGCTCAAGAACTGAACCATGTAGGAAGCTCAAATTTGGCAAGCTGGTACATAGATCGGAATCGTTTTTTGCAAAACTGTCAGTTTTGGTCTGCATGATCCTGCATCGTCATAGCATTCCCTCAAAGATGATACAAATTGTACTAGAGTTTTTGGCTGTGCTCTGTTTAGGCCCTCAGAAGACATATTTGTGCCCAACATAGCCTCATGATTTTTTTTCCCTACACGTAGAGTAGAATGGAAATTAAAAAAGAAAACATCACATAAGACAAGTCTCATTGGCATTTTTAAAAAGAATTAATGGAGAATAAAGAAAAAAATATTATACAAATCTGTGGACAATCCCACAAGGGGTTCTGGAGCTCTGAAAATGACACCCAAAATGATTTGTCAGACTTGTGTGGTCTTCTGTTCAAACACCGATAGGGTTTCCTTTCTATTTATTGCTTTTTATGAGAGTGTAGGAGCCGAAATGCACATTATTTAATTTTGTACTGATATCTCCCCTTTTTGTTGTGCAAGCCATTCCTGTCTCCCTCTTGTGGCCAAAGGGGCCACACACACCTATCCTTTATCTACAGGTGATGCTACCTGAGAAGGCGTGGCCGGAGCAGGAAGTGATGGTCTTTGAATTAACCAGAGAGTGTTTATGGGTAGTACGAGAGAGGAATCTTGCGACTTTTTCCGGGAGGTACTGTCCACTAAGTGGCACCATCCAGACAGCGCAGAGGAGCGCCAAGGAGCACCAAGGAGCGCAGAGGCTGTTAGAATGAATGGGGTCCATGGAGCTCATTCACAGATGCTGCCATTGCTTTGGGAGAGAATTGATATCGTCGTTTCATTTTATTTTTCCCAAAGGCAGGATGAATTATCCTTTCAAACAGCACTTAGTTTGAATGTTTAAACTCTCTGGATCTTTGTAAAATACGTCTTTATTGTCAATATGACGTCACGAGTGGCTTCACACACTGCGTTTGGATTGGTCGGCCGGCTGCATTGCTGTGATCACGACGACCGTAAAGCAATTTTGTTAGCAAGATGCTAGCGGAGCCTGACTCATACATGCCAATGCTGTAAGAAATCAGAAGGACACAACTCCCAGGTTATTGTACATTTCATTTACATCCACATTGGTTTCTCAGAACTTACAATAATATTGTCAAATTTCAGCCGACAGCGAGCACAATTTTCAGTTATTAGCGCCAGCCTTATGGGCTCTGCTGTCTCGACAGCGCTCTCTAGGTGAACTGCAGCCACGGGTTGGAGGGCGAGATTGAACACTGTATGTAAACTCACTGTGAACTAACTCAGAGCCATACAGAGGGGAGAGTCGGGCAATCTCCACTGTGTCCTAGGGCCGACTTCTGCATTAGCAAAATTAGCTGTTTAGCGTCTCAGAACTGCTTAAGCGTTGCGAATGTTAGTGCCTAGAAGTGGGCGTAGCACACAGCAAATGTGATGCGATGCAATGCAGGGAATATGACAAGACTTGCTGTTCGTAGTAATAACTTCAGATAAACATCACAGATGGTAAAACTGTTGTGATTATCACCACCAAGACAGTTGATAGTTTACATATTTGTGGTGATTGGTCCCGCAGTATAGTTTGTTAGTCCTTATTTTTGGCTGTTAATGTGGTGGTTCTATGTTGAGTCTATGGAAAGACAGCCGCTTTAGGCACGACCTTATCTCGTTGAAAGGCGGGGCTGCAATTTAATTCCTGGTCCTCCAATCGCGCAACTCTCCCCTCTGTATGGCTCTGAACTAACTTACTACCAAGCAGAATACCAAGCCAAACCAAGACCAAGAATCCTTAGTTTATCTTATTAATCCTGCTTCATATGGACTTAGGGCTGGGCGGTTTTGGAAAAAATGAGCATCACGGTTTTCTTGATGAAAATTGACATCACGGTTTTCTGCACGGTTTTTTGATGAGCGGCCATTTCCCCCCAAAGCTTAATCTTTCGGACGAAAAAAAAATGAAATTAAATTTAAAAATGAGATACAATCATGAATTTAAATTAATCTCCATTTCTAGGCTATTTTATCACTTTTTCATTTCAATAAGCTTAATATTTTTATAATTTATAGTTTATATTTCCCTACCCAACACTTTAAGTTTCCTTTCAAGTAAAAAGGGTTAATAAATTATTATAAACAGCTGTTTTTGGCTTTTTTTCCCCAAAACAGCCCAAAACTGCATATTTCTTGTTCTACACCTGGCAACACTAATTGCTTAGTTCTCGTTGTACACCTGGCAACACTGATCACTAGGACCGCATGTTGCGCTGCAGCACATGACTAGCCAGTAAACACAGTGGGACAGAAACGGAACAGACTGAAGAGACACGAAAACAAACGGATTTACTTGACATTGTATGAATATTTTCTTTGAATTAAAGGCCAAATCTAACGTATAATGTATTTTGTCAGGTAGTTTGTATCATATGGCGATGTATTTCGCTCCTATTTTGCTCCCAAATCATTTCAAACAGCAATGTAGCAATGTATCTTGTCTGCCCATTGCATTTTGCAAGCTAGGCTAAATTAGCCTCAATGGCAAAACTCATAAGCAGCCTTAACAGCAGTCCTGCACACACAGTTGGGATGGTAATTAAATATAGTTAAGAATCTGAGAACTGTTGTAGCCTATTAGAATAGCCTTTTATTTAACTTTGTGAGATCAAATGTAAGCTAAGTTAATTGAAAAGTTCATCATGATTCATCCATGCCATGTTGGTTCTTCATTAGGCTATACTTCACTCTCACCAGCTTCTTTAGCGCGATTAACCAATTATTTGTATTGCTTCAATCAACATCTTAAATTGTGTTGACATTTCCTAGTAGAAAAGCAACAGTGGACTTATATAGCAGAGTTGAAATGAAGTGTGACACGAAGTATGAAGTTCACGCACATAGCCTAGTACAGGGGTGGCCAACCAGTCGGAGACCAAGAGCCACATTTTGTAATGTGTCACAGCAAAGAGCCACATCGGCACACACACATCACGCGGGCATATAAACATGCGCACACCCACCAACCAGGGCATCACCCATCCTTCTCGCACCACAGACCAGCTAACACAACAACACATGGGCATGAACATTAACCATCTCTTCCTCACACACACACACACACACACACACACACACACACACACACACACACACACACACACACACACACACACGGAAAGTGTCAGATTGATGTTACACTCCAACGTAATGGCCTGCCTACAAGACAATCCTGAATATAAGATGACTACCCCCCCCTCCCTTTTTTTTTACTGCTTCAATTTTTTTTGGGGAAAAGTTTTTTTCAAGATAAAAATGTTGTTACATAAAAAGACAAGGGTAGGCCTACACAGGTAGGCCTACACCGGTCACATTTTAATAAAACACCTTTTAAAACACAGCATAATTTCCATGAGCACTCTTTATATCAGAGCACCAAGATAGTAGCGTGGCACAAAGATTCTCCGCCTCTCTTAGCTCATTTGGGGGTTAGGCGCACATAGGCACTGCTTTCTTGCGCACAGATTATCATTGGATGTTTGACGACGACAGCATCCAAAACTTAACTATTTGGTTCATCAAATCGCCGTTCATTTTCCACATTAATGTTTCAGCGGGTGCTGACAGGGGGCCATGGGGAAAAACAAAGTTTTCTTTTTGAGACTAAACTGAGCGCGAACAAACGACAAGTCGATTGAACTTGTTTCCCACCTTCACGCTTTGACAATGGCTGATAGACCACCGCCGACATTCACAGCGAAAACCAGGAAAGAACATTATTTTTGGCTCTATTTTTTGTATAGCCCGCGAAAATAAGTCGATTTTAAACCAAAAACACAATGTCACATTCGGGTCAATAGCCATGAACACTCCTTCTAACAGAGCGCAGAGATGGCTACGCAGCACAGAGATTCTCGGCGCATCTCTGCTCCAGACAGACGCATCTCTCTTGAGCAGATAATCATTTGCACATGTATTGCCGCCATATCCGAGCAATAGAATCCACATATGGACAGTAGTACATTTTCTTGACCTTATTGAGAGTTGTTATTGCCTTGAGGAGTGATGGCCAAATCTTTCAGGTTAAAACATTCTTCCGCTATTCTGTCTAGTCAGCGAAAGACGCGGTCACTTTTTAAAGCGCTATTTTTAGACCATGCTTAAATCACGTTTTGTATTTGGGCCGATGCAATAACAAATGTCACACATCTAGGTGATCATTCAGGACACATTCAGGCAAGGCCTACTACAGTAGTACCAAGACCACAGGGCACTTATTTGCCATAGTTCTAATCAACTTTGTGTGCGCAATTACAATGCATATTGCCTATGGGACATGAACACAAACTTGGACATGAACGCAAGAGCCGCAAGACACCAGGCAAAGAGCCGCATGCGGCTCGAGAGCCGCGGGTTAGCCACCTACGGCCTTGTATGAACAACAAAAAAGCGTCTCTCATAAAAAAGAGAACCTTGTGTAGGTGAAACCGAGATCACGTTTTTTTAACGGTATACCGCCCAGCTCTATATGGACTTGATATATCTTCTCAGTTTTGTATCATATTTTGTTATCATCAAATCCCTCATTATTTTTGGACATTTTTCTCATCTGGACCTTATTTTTACTTGGGAAGTTTGAGTCAGCCTCTCCAGCTCGGCCACCAGTGGCTATCAATAGGAAACCATAGGAACAAAGAAATAGCCACTAAAGAGAGTGTTTCTACTTATCTCTACCAGGGGAAAAAATCAAGAACCTATATTGGGTACAAAATGTCTTCTGAAGGCCTAAACAGAGCACATCCAAAAACTGCAATAATATTTGTATCATCTTTGAGGGAATGCTATGACAATGTAGGATCATCCAGACCAAAACGGACAGTTTTGCAACAAACTATTCCTATCTATGTACCAGCATGCATAATGTGAGCTTCCTTCATGGTTTAGTTCTTGAGCCATGGGCTTGTGAACTTTGACAAAAAAAGAGTGTGAACAAAATGGGCACCCCCCTCCCCCAGTGAAAATGGCTGTAACATGGAAAGTATACACATCTTACACTCAAATAAATGTACAGTGTTTCAAGTGCGCAGTGTTTCAAGTGCGCAGGCTCTTGTTGAATTGACATGGAATGACCCAGGTCTGAGTTCACTTAAATGGCTGAAAGGGACCAGGCGTGAAAACCCTATAAGTTACCTGCCAAGCCAAGTGGCGAGTGAGACTAAAATGTACCCGTTTCTGGCCGGTTGAATATGTCAAGCCCTAATGTGTGCGTGTGCGTGTGTGTGTGGCCTACAAGGTACACAGCTGTTTTGCAGTATTTTATCAAAT
Organism: Engraulis encrasicolus; assembly: GCF_034702125.1. Classification (NCBI taxonomy): domain Eukaryota; kingdom Metazoa; phylum Chordata; class Actinopteri; order Clupeiformes; family Engraulidae; genus Engraulis; species Engraulis encrasicolus. The sequence goes on from NC_085857.1 coordinate 59,348,832, forward strand.
TACAGTTGATATAATAATTCCCTAACTAGTAGGAACACTTTCTTTCTTTTCTGCAATAAACTGTTTTGTAGCGTGTGTATATGCTCCAAGTCCATAAGGGGGGAAATGTATACCAGAAGTACTCTATTTTTCTTGTCTGTAGTACTGGAACATTTCTCTCTTTAAGATATTTTTCATATTATTGAAATGTTGCATACTACCGTAATACTGTAATTCTGTACAGGATGTTGTGATGTGGCCGATTTGAATGTGCTGCAGTATTTCTGTAGTCGGTGTTACTGAGATCCTCTGTGGTAGTTTTCCAGTCTTGTGTGTGTCTTTGTGTGGATCTGCCATCATACTCAACTCTCTCTCTCTCTCTCTCTCTCTCTCTCTCTCTCTCTCTCTCTCTCTCTCTCTCTCTCTCTCTCTCTCTGTCTGTCTGTCTGTCTGTCTGTCTGTCTGTCTCTCTCTCTCTCTCTCTCTCTCTCTCTCCAGAGCGTGTGTGTCCTCATCATCAGAGTGTCGCATTGTGGGTACCTTTCCAGAACGCTGCTACTGCTGTCACTGACCTCTACAAAGGTAATACACCCCCCCCCCCACACACACACACACTGCTGTTGCCAACTTGTACAAAGCTAGCTCACACAGGTCCAATTTGTTTTTTTCTGTGTGTATGTGTTTATAGAGACAGTTAGTTCCTTTAATTGGGGTCTTCAGTTTGTTCTGAGTCTAACCATTAGACTCTAATGTGTGTGTGTGTGTGTGTGTGTGTGTGTGTGTGTGTGTGTGTGTGTGTGTGTGTGTGTGTGTGTGTGTGTAGGCTGGTGCGCTAAGCACAGGGGGTGGGGCACACCTGAAATTGTTTGATGTAATTTGCAGGCGCACCTGTGGTTGTTGGCGGCAAATGAGTAGGGTATGTTTTAAATGGTTAATGGTTAAATGGTTTTTAAATTAAAACATTTACATGAAGTTTTTAATTCCGAAAAAATATTTCCGAATTAAATGGTTCCACCGAATTTACTTTGATCTTTCATTTAACTCCAAAATTGTGAAGTGATTGCATGATATTTTCAAAATGGAATTGAGCTTTATTCAGAATTAAAGTGAGTTCATTTCTGAATTAAATGTCTCATGTAAATGAGGCCATTGTTGGAGAGAGCAGGGTCAGAGCTGTCTGCCACAAGCTGTTGTGCCAGCACGTAGGCTGTAGTTTTTGGGAACTTTGGGTAAGTTGCATTTGGGTATTGCACATGTTAGTTTTGAATTAAGTCATTAACGAGCCCACGTCCGGCAGCAGTGGCTGAGAGGCCAGCAGCACCACGAGTATTTTGTTGTTGCTGTTTTCGGGGGATTGAATATTTCTCCCCCGCTGTTGAACTGTGTGCATGTGTGTGTGTGTGTGTGTGTGTGTGTGTGTGTGTGTGTGTGCATGTGAACCAGCGGTATTGTGTAGCAATATTTTGGGGTACCTCCACGATGAGAATATGGGGGGAGGACGGTACTGTTAGCCTGATGAATTATGGTAATTTATTGTTATTTGTGTGACCCAGCGTGTTATTTGATGTTTGGGCATTTGACTCGTTTCGATTGTCTGCCGCGGTCGCCCTTTTACACTGATGAGATTAAATGAGTTGTTGTTGATTTCCCTGTTTATGCATTGTCGTGGTGTGACTTGGCGTAATATTTTCGCTGAACTTTTGTATAGTTGTCCTTTTGCTCCAGATTGTGATTATTTCTGAACTCACATAGCACTTAACCAACACCGCTGGCTACATTGTGTTTTATTGTATTTTAATAATGAAATTGTGACAATAAACTACCATAACTTGTACTCCTCTGGTCCATCTTTCCTGCTTCATGTCACATGTTTTCCAGTAGAACCTGTGTGGTTTAAATTTCAGCTCTAACAGCTCCAGTCTTGTCTTTATCTAATGTGTGTGTGTGTGTGTGTGTGTGTGTGTGTCTGTGTGTGTGTGTCTGTGTGTGTGTCTATAGAGAGTATGTCTGCGTACGAGTCTGGTGTCCAGTCTGGTCTTCAGAGGCGGAGACAGGAAGTGTTGTCGTGGGTGACCAAACGGAGGCGCATGATTCGCAGAGAAGAGCTGATCAGCTTCCTTTGTGGCAAGAAAGGCCCGCCCCCGCACTCCAGGGTTGCCATGGTGATGCCCAATCACACGCAGCCGTCAGTTGCAAGCCCCTCCCCTCCGGATACGGACCTCACGCCGTTCACACAGGCCATCGCACTGCACGGTATATAAAAGGAGTGTGTGTGTGTGTGTGTGTGTGTGTGTGTGTGTGTGTGTGTGTGTGTGTGTGTGTGTGTGTGTGTGTGTGTGTGTGTGACATTGACACGAAATTGTGACATTGACAGTACTGTAAATCACTGTGACATTTGAGCAGCATTGGCACCACCAACTTCACCATAAAACTGTGAATATGGGAGTGTGTGTGTGTGTGTGTGTGTGTGTGTGTGTGTGTGTGTGTGTGTGTGTGTGTGTGTGTGTGTGTGTGTGTGTGTGCGTGTGTGTGTGCCTTCCTTTGCATAATGTGTAGCCATATCTAGCCTGTGGGGGCCCCTGGGCTGCAGCCATATCTAGCCTGTGGGGGCCCCTAGGCTGCAGCCACATCTAGCCTGTGGGGGCCCCTAGGCTGCAGCCACATCTAGCCTGTGGGGGGCCCTAAACTGCAGCCACATCTAGCCTGTGGGGGCCCCTAGGCTGCAGCCACATCTAGCCTGTGGGGGCCCCTGAACTGCAGCCACATCTAGCCTGTGGGGCCCCTAAACTGCAGCCACATCTAGCCTGTGGGGGCCCTAGGCTGCAGCCACATCTAGCCTGTGGGGGCCCCTAGGCTGCAGCCACATCTAGCCTGTGGGGGCACCTAAGCTGCAGCCATATCTAGTCAGTTGGGGCACCTAAGCTGCAGCCATATCTAGTCAGTTGGGGCACCTAAGCTGCAGCCATATCTAGTCAGTTGGGGCCTCTAAGCTGCAGTCATATCTAGCCTGTGGAGGCCCCTAGGCTGCAGCCATATCATTGATGTTGAGCAGGGAGCTCCCAAACCGTCCAAACTTTGCACCAGGATTTTGCTGTACTGCACTGAGTTATTCTCCAATACAGCCACACAGGACAATCACCTTTTGTATGCTCGTGTGTGTGTGTGTGTGTGTGTGTGTGTGTGTGTGTGTGTGTGTGTGTGTGTGTGTGTGTGTGTGTGTGTGTGTGTGTGGAGAGGGGAAGTGAGGCCACACAGTGTGCTACTTGTGATTTTCCACCTTTTTTCCATGGATACTTGACCCTGGCTTTGTTCTGTTGAACTACGCACAGTGGATGCAAGATACAAGATATTTTATTTGTCATGTGGGTGACTTCTGACACCCCTTGACACTTTTTTTTGGACACTTCATGACTTGGTTGCTCTGTGCCACTTAGCGGAGGCACAGGTTGCACTGATATACCTATACTTATCACCATCCGCAGAAGTGTGTGTGTGTGTGTGAGTGTAAGTGTGTGTGTGTGTGTGTGTGTGAGAGAGAGAGAGAGAGAGAGAGAGAGAGAGAGAGAGAGAGAGAGAGAGAGTGAGAGAGAGAGAGAGAGAGAGAGAGAGAGAGAGAGAGAGAGAGAGAGCGAGAGGAAGCGAGATCTGGCTTGGTCTGCATTTAAGCAAGAGTGAGCTATATGATGTGTGTAATGTCTTCTTTGCAATGTCTTCTGTAGTTATGTATGTATGCTACTGGACACCTTAATTTCCCCTCAGGATTAATACACGATACTCTACTCTACTCTACAGTTATCAGCCTCTAACCCTCCAGTGGTGTAATCTAGTACTACTAGCTGCTAGAAGAGTCAGCCCATGGAGATAGAACATAACAGCAGTCCAAATGGTTTTCATGGACTAGCAGCACAAGGAAGTCCCAGTCCCAACAGTTATCTTGAGCAGGGAGCTCCTACTGCAGTTCAAACTGTTGTCAGCGACTACCCCCCAGTGGTGAAATCTAGTACTACCACCTGCTTTTCTCTCTCAACCTGAACCCCTTTTACAGTAACAGAGCGAGCCGTTACAATCTACCAAAATTGTATATTAATTGTAATAGTCATTAATCTGTCTCTTAAGCTTTTTATTTTATTTAATTATTAATTTTGTTTTGCCATATTTCTCCTGCCAACTTGGAGTGGACCCCCTAACAACCCCCCATGACCCCCACTTTGATAACCACAGGTTCAAATCCCACCCTGGCCTCTCCTTACACCTCCATTTATGGCTCTTGAATCCATGACTCCATTCAAGGTGCCCTTGAGCAAGGCACCTAATTCCATACTGCTCCAGGCACTGTAACCAATACCCTGTAAATAACTATAAGTCGCTTTGCAGAAAAGCGTCAGCTAAGTGTAATGTAATATTCCACTCTCCCCAAAACTTTGTTTGTTGATGTACTCTGTTTTGCCTGTATTACTTGTACGTGTATTATTGCTGTATATTCTTGCATTACATTACATTACATTACACTTACCTGTAGCTGACGTTTTTCTTCAAAGTGACTTACAGTTAGTTTCAGTACAGGGTATTGGTTACAGTCCCTGGAGCTTTGTGGGGCTAGATGCCTTGCGCAAGGGCACCTCAGCCATGGAGTGAGATAGGGAGTGGAAGCGTGGGATTTGAACTTACAACCCTCTGATCTAAAGCCCACCTCCTTGGTCATTAGGGCACAGCATATTGGCTATATGACTTTACTGTATATTATATAGACAAACCTTCTCTGATCTTCAATCCTCTCCCATCTTGTCAACGCTGTATTGCCCTCTTTTTCTTGGTTAGTCCTGTACTCTGTAAATACCAGTGTGTGTATGTGTGTGTGTGTGTGTGTGTGTGTGTGTGTGTGTGTATGTGCGCAGGTGCGTCTCCTCATCTGTCCTCCTCAGTGGCGGCCCCATGTGTTCGCAGGAGGAACTGCACCCTGCAGCAGGAAACTATCGACCTCAGCAGCAGCTTCACCACGCACCAGAACATGACATCACACACACAGGACGTGACATCACACGCCACAGAGCACAGAGACCACAGAGAACACGCCCACCAGCCAATCGGCAGCCTGCCTTCCTCTCAGCAGCCAATCAACAACCTGCATTCTTCTAACCGACCAATAAACAGCCTGCATTCCTCTCATCAGCCAATGGCTACCCACGTGGAGCACATAGAGCTCGCCTCCCTTCGCAAACGCCCCTCCGAACCCCAAGCCACCGCAGACTCTCTCACACACAAACGCCATCGTTACACCTGAGATAGAGTGCCAATAGCCAGTCACAGGCCCCCGATGGACTCACACACTGTGATTAGCTAGTCGCACCGTGATATCATCTGGAGGCACTGGGATTGGCTCAAGGCAATAGATTTAAAACACTACGTGCATAGAGGTAGAACACTAGAGTGGACCCCGCCCCCCTTTTGCCAGCAATCAGTGGCAGCCATTTTTGGAGGTAGACCGTGTTCTCCATTGACTTGCACTGAAGGTGTCTACACTACCCACACAAGATGGGAGGGTGCATGTGCCGTTTCTCAGTGCTGATGCGAATGACAGAGTCCACTCTAGTGTTATATTCTACCTCTATGACTACATGCCTCGTTGAACACTCCTATATTTTGGAACGAATGGCTCAAGTCAGGTGGCCGCCATGTTGAGGTGGTATAACCAGACATCTTCTAGTAGAGTAAGATTTCCCAAATCCCGTCTACGGAATGCAAAGCGTGCTCAAGTTTGGTCTCCTAAGGGGGCGTTGTCCCTCCTTCTTCTTCTCTTTCTGTGGCATTTGGTGGTGGCTTGCATAAGATGTGCGCTACCACCATTTACAGAACAAAGGGAACTCCATTTATTTTCAATCTAAAGTCTCCAAAGGTCTAAGGGCTCTGTGATGTCATTGGGTAGGGACATTGGAATTGACTAGGGGCCCTGTGATGTCAGCAGATGAGGACACTGGGATTGGCTAGGGACCCTCTGATATCAGAGACGTGGAAAAGCTTTACTGGCCCAGTGTGTACTGTGTATGTAATGCCTCAGGTACAGATGCTTTTGTGTGTGTGTGTGTGTGTGTGTGTGTGCGTGTGTGTGTGTGTGTGTGCGCGCGCGCGCGTGCGTTGCTCAATTCTTTGCAGATTTGTCCATTTTTATTAATGTATGTTATAAGCCATTTAGATGTTCATTTGTATTATTTCAATGTTGTATTCTCTCTCTCTCTCTCTCTCTCTCTCTCTCTCTCTCTCTCTCTCTCTCTCTCTCTCTCTCTCTCTCTCTCTCTCTCAAAAGCTCTCCTTGTCTGCCTCTTCTCCTCTCTCTGTGTTGATGTTATTAATTTAGTCATTGTTATTGTTGTCATGGTGTTTCCATGTGAGACTGTGTTTGTGTAAAACAGAGAGCACTGTTGTCATGGAGATGAGAGGTGAGTTGCCATGGTAATGTTGTATAGAGTTGTGACGTATCACTCATGTAATAAAAGAAATCTACTTTATTGAACACTTTATTACACTCTCCGTCTCTATTCTGAACACACACGCACACACACACACACACACACACACACACACACACACACACACACACACACACACACACACACAGACAGACAGACAGACAGACAGACAGACAGACAGACAGACAGACACACAGACACACACACACACACACACAGACACACACACACACACACAGTGGAATCAAAACCATATTATTGGGGCCCTTGAAATCAAACCTGCGTGAAGTCCAGACTCAAGTCCGTTTTTCCATGGACTTGGACTTGTCTTGGACTCGCTATTAGTTGGACTTGGACTTGTCTTGGACTTGGACACTGGTCTTGCCGAATTTAGCTTTTGGACTCGCCCGGGTCTGTCTTTATTTTGTTTAGAACATTGGCCTACATAGATTCTAGAGTGAAGCTTGAAATCCTACAACATGCAAGTTTTTCTTCACATCCATGGCATATACAGTGAGGAGAATAAGTATTTGATACCTTGCTGATTTTGTTGGCCACTAATAAAGACATGATCAGTCTTTAATGTTAATGATAATATGTATTCTAATATGGAGAGACAGAATATCAAAAAGAAAATCCAGAAATTAACTCTAAATAATATATAATAATTGATTTATATTTAATTGAGGGAAATAAGTATTTGATCCCCTGCCAACCATGAAGAGTTCTGATCCCGCAGATCAAATGGCACTTCCAATCAACTTGTTATCTGAATTGAACATACCTGTTAATAGTAACCTGCACAAAAGACACATTGAATCTGCAGAATCAGTCCATAGATTCAGTCAATCAATCAAACTAATCTCGCCAACATGGGACAGACCAAAAAGCTGTCAAAGGATGTCAGGGACAAGATTTTAGAACTCGACAAGGCTGAAATGGGCTCCTGGATATTAAAGAGCAAACTGTTGGTGCATTTCTTCCCAATTTTAGGACATACAAAATGAGCATCAATCATCAATCTTAGGCCTGTCTCTGGTTCAATACAAGATTTGACCTTGTGGGAATTTAATAACCAGACAAAAAGGAGATAAGGCACCTTAAAACTATATGGGAGGAGCTAGGAAATGATCTCAAGGCAGCTGGGACCTCAATCACTAAGAAAACTATTGGAAACACTTGATACCACAGCGGATTAAAATCCTGCAGTGCATGTATGGTACCCCGGCTTCAGAAGGAACCTGTTCAGGCTCACTTGAGGTTTGCCAATTTTGTCAAACTGGATTAGGATCTGATCTGATCTGATTGGGAGGTGCTGGAATCAGATGACACCAAAATCAAACTGTTTGGCATTAACACAACTCGATGTGTTTGGAGGAAGAGAAATGCTGCCTATGATCCCAAGAACAACACCTTCTCCAACATCATAAATGAAAGTGGTAACATTGAGTTTTGAGGTTGTTTGTCTGGCCAAGACGCAGAACAACTTCACATCGTCAAGAAATGGATGGAGGGAGACATGTAAACGTACAATGCTGCATGCCAACCTCTTTCCCACCACCGCTAGACTGAAGGTGGATCATGGATTGGCCTCCCAAAATGATAATAATCCATAACATACAGCCCAAGCAACGAAGGAGTAGCTCAAGCGGAAGCACATTAAGGTCATGAAGTGGCCTAGACAGTTTGCAAACATTAACCCTATAATAATCCTGTGAAGGGAACAGAAGCTCCCATTTGCCAAGCTACAGTCATACAACTCAAGTGATTTAGAGATGATCTGCAAAGAAAAGTGGACAAAAATCCTTTCTAATATATCCACAAACATTGCCATTAACTGAAAGAAACATCTGACCTCTGTATGAGAAAACAAGGGCTTTGGCACCAAGTATTTTGTCTTCTTTGACTTGAGGGGTCAAATACTTATTTTCCTCAATGGAAAACAAATCAATTAAAATATATTCTTCAAAGTTATTTTCTGAATTTTCTTTTTGATATTCTGTCTCTCTATATTGGAATACATTTTATCATTAATATTATAGAATGATCATGTCTTTATTAGTGGGCAAACCAACAAAATCAGCAAGGGATCAAATACTTATTCTCCTCACTGTAGGTTACCTTTACACATTCACATTATTGACATTCATCCTTTTCATTGTTTAACACCAATCGTCATGTGACTCTGACTCAAACCTCTTTGGACTTGGACTTGACTCGGTCTCGAACCCCTTTGGACTCGGACTTGACTCGGACTCGAACCCCTTAGGACTCGCACTTGACTCGGACTCTACAAAGCTGGACTTGACTACAGCCCTGCTCATTTTTTTACAGCAGAATCCGGCACAAACATAGCACAAACAATCTGCAGTGTTATTTCAGCATTTTAGGTTTGAGGGGGGGCCAGCTTCACGCAGGTTGAAATCAAACCCTCATTTCCTCACACACACACACACACACACACACACACACACACACACACACACACACACACACACACACACACACACACACACACACACACACACACACACACACACACACACACACACAGAGGAATCAAATATCAAAAGTTCCCAGGTGTAGCCAAATGTGTATGCTGACGACCTACAACTCCATTTCAGTTTTAACCACAAGGACTTACCCTGCATTTCCCGTCTTCTAGACTGCCTGCATGCCATTAAAGTGTGGATGACAAACAACTGGTTACAATTAAACAAAGAAAAAAATGAAATTTTAATCTTTGCACCAGAAGCCATTACTCCTAGTATCCTTCAGCATCTAGGCACCTATGCGCCCTTCGTCCGCTCCAGTATGAGAAACTTGAGGGTTATTTTTGATGGGGCTTTATCATTTCAGCCTCACATTAACCAGCTCACTAAATCCTGTTTCCTCCATCTCTGCAATATTAACAAACTGAGGCCCATAGTATCATATCCAAAACTCGAAATGCTTATTCATGCCTTCATTTCCTCCCGTATTGATTACTGCAACTCTCTCTTCCCTGCAGTGAAGAAATCTGCCCTGTCCCGCTTACAGTCTATCCAAAACGCTGCTGCCAGACTTCTATCCAGAGCCAGCAGATACTCCCTTATCACACCCATTCTCATCTCCCTCCACTGGCTTCCCGTCCAATATAGCAGTGGCTCCCAACCTTTTTTGTATCATGTACCCCCTAAGCCATTTCGTTGTGCCATGAGTACCCCCTAACTCATGTTTCACATGAATTTTCTATTGCAGCATGACTATGCGCCATGCATATGTTAAAATTACATTTTTCCAAGTACCCCCTGCAGTGCGCTCGCGTACCCCTAGTGGTACACGTACCCCTGGTTGGGAACCACTGCAATATAGAATTCATTTCAAAATCCTCATCATCACCTACCGATGCCTCCAGCAACAGGCCCCTATCTACCTCCTAGAACTACTCCACCCCCAATCCTCAACCCGCTCCCTCAGATCAACTGGCCAGAACCTTATCACTGTGCTCCGCACCTGCCTGAAGACCCGTGGCGACCGTGCATTTGTTGCATTAGCACCCCGTCTATGGAACGACCTACCCGCTGAACTCAGGCTTGCCCCCTCACAGGACCGTTTCAAAGGCCTTTTAAAGACTTACCTTTTTAGACAGCTTTTTGCTAATTTTATCCTTTTATCCTTTTATTATTTTTAAAAATGTTTATCTGATGATGTGGATGTTTTATACTTGTGACAAATGGGAGCACTTAGGCTCTCCTTTTTATAATGCTTACGCTTACTTGTATTGTTTATTTTTATTTTTATTTTTATTTCTTGCACTTTGGTAAAGCACTTCGTGACTGTTTTGTCTGTGACAAGCGCTATATAAATACATTTTACCTTACCTAATGGTAACACTATTCACAGTTTCACACTTTTGTCTTTTTTATTTGTATGCTTTTGCAACACTGAATTCAGAACTCCAATTAATTTAAATGGCAAATTCGAATTATGCTTTATTAGCATGACTGTTATGATATAGAGGAAACTTAGACCATCTCCCACCCTCCTTTGAGACGGACTCCTCTTAACTTCCGCCAGACTGTTTGACGGTGTCAACAGTCGGCTTTTGCCCAGGCTGACCTTTACCCCCCAACTTTCAGGGTGCCCAGTTCTGCTTGTCATTTCAAATATCTCTTTGAGCGTGCCCAGTTCTGCTTGTAAGTTGAAGTCTCTCTTTCAGTCTCTCTTTCAGGGTGCCCAGTTCTACTTGTCCTTTCGGTGTGGTCAGTTCTGCTTGTCATTTCAAATCGCTCTTTCAGTGTGCCCAGTTTTGCTTGCAAGTTCAAGTCTCTCAGTGTACCCAGGTCAAGTCTCTCTTCCAGTGTGCCCAGTTCTGCTTGCCAGCCCAAGCCTCTCTTTCAGAGTGCCCAGTTCTGCTTGCCAACTCAAGTCTCTCTTTCGGTGTGCCCAGTTCTACTTGTCATTTCAAATCTCTCTTTGAGTGTGCCCAGTTCTGCTTGTAAGGTTAAGTCTCCCTTTCAGTGTGCCCAGTCCATGTCTTTTTCAGTTGCCCAGGTCTGCTTGCCAGCTCAAGTCTCTCTCTCTCTCTGTCTCTGTGCCCAGATCTGCCCACTGGATATATACCAGTTCAAGTCTTTCGGCTTGCTCAGTATTGCCCGCCAATCCATGTCTCCCTCAGTGTTCTTAGTTCTGCTCACTGGATATACACCAGTACAAGTCTCTCTCTCTCTATGCCCTGTTCTGCCCACCGGTGCTATGCTAGTCCCTGTGTGCCCAGTTCTGCACACGATCGATATATCTGACTATCTCCATGTGCACAGAGAGAGAATTGACTGCTATGTTGCCCACCGGAGATTAGCCAGTTCTGCCCACATGGGATACGAACCCTTGACTCACACCATTGCAGTCAAACGTGTATACCATTACACCACAGTGCTTCCTGTTGGTCTGATGATGAAGGTTTTCTCTCTTGGGAAAGGGCACAAGAGTTTTAACTGATGATTAAAACACAAGGAGTCATTAAATGGGATGTTGACTCAAACTGAACAGTGGTAACTCGGTAAATATGCTTTATATGTCAACTTTGCAGCTGGGGTCATCATGGAGTAGTGGTTAAGAGGCTGAGCTTGGAACATGAATGACGCACGTTCAATCCCTCGTGTGGGGATAACTATTACTTTCTTTCATGCTTCCTGGAACATGTTATGAAAATGTATATTGCGTTTTCTTTAGCAAAGCTGAGAAAGTAACACTAATTCTTTGAACCGTGTAAATTGGAACTATGTAGGTTGTATGACACTGTGTGTCAGCAGCTTCAGCTTGGGCAATTATGGACTAGCGGTTAAGTAAGTTGGCCTTAAAACATGATGATTATGGGTTTGATTCCAAACTTTCTTACTTTTAACTATTAATGTTAGTGAAATTATTAATGATAATTAATAACTAAAGCACATATGGGAAGTTCCCATTGACATTGTAACACAGCACTGCACACAACAAAATCAGAGATGAGCAAAGACTAAATGTATTTCCAAATACAATACAAAATACCCAGCACTAAAATGTTACAAGATGCAAAATACATCATAGTAAATTTATTAATTATCAAAATACTATGTTTTGTATTTTAAAAGGACACAAAATACAACAAAAACTAACTGGGGTTGTGTATGTGTCTATGTGTGTTCTGACCATTATGCAGCCTGGCTCTTTGGTGTAGTGGTTAGAGTCCCAGTTTTGAAAGACAGAGGATCTAGGTTCAAATCCCAACATCCAAACCTCTACTTCCCTTTGCTCAACGAAAATGGCTTGACCAACAATAACAGATAGACAGCAATAAAAAAAATATTTCCAAATATTTATCTTTCAGTGTGCCCAGTTCTGCTTGCGAGCTCAAGTCTCTCTTTCAGTGTGCCCAGTTCTGCTTGCAAGTTTAAGCCTCTCAGTATGCCCAGCTCAAGTCTCTCTTTCAGTGTGCCCAGTTCTGCTTGCCAGTGTAAGTTTCTGTCTCCGTGTGCCCAGTTCAAGTTTCTCTTTCAGTGTGCTCAGTTCAAATCTCTCTTTCAGTGTGCCCAGTTCAAGTGTGCCCAGTTTAAGTCTCTCTTTCAGTGTGCTCAGTTCTGCTTGCCAGTTCAAGTCTCTCTCTGAGTGCCCAGTTCTGCCCACCAGATATTTGCCAGTTCAAGTCTTTTGGTATGCCCATTTCTGCCCACCGATCCAAGTCTCTCTTTCAGTGTGCCCAGTTCTGCTTGCAAGTTTAAGCCTCTCAGTATGCCCAGCTCAAGTCTCTCTTTCAGTGTGCCCAGTTCAACTTGTTAGTTCAAGTCTCTCTTTCCGTGTGCCCAGTTCTGCTTGGAAGTTCAAGTCTCTCAGTGTGCCCAATTCAAGTCCTCTTCCAGTGTGCCCAGTTCTGCTTGCTAGCTCAAGTCTCTCTTTCAGTGTGCCCAGTTCTGCTTGGCAGCTCAAGTCTCTCTTTCAGTGTGCCAGTTTAGGTCTCTCTTTCAGTATGCCCAGTTCTGCTTGCCAGCTCAAGTCTCTCTCTCTGTGCCCAGATCTGCCCACTGGATATATTCCAGTTCAAGTCTTTTGGCATGCCCAGTACTGTCTGCCAATCTATGTCTCTCTCAGTGTTCTTAGTTCTGCTCACTGGATATACACCAGTACAAGTTTCTCACTGAGTGTGCCCAGTTCTGTCCACTGGAGATATGCCAATTCAAGTGTCTCTCTCTCTACCCTGTTCTGCCCACCGGTGCTATGCTAGTCCCTGTGTGCCCAGTTTTGCACACGATCGATATATCTGACTATCTCCATGTGCACAGAGAGAGAATTGACTGCTATGTTGCCCACCGGAGATTAGCCAGTTCTGCCCACATGGGATACGAACCCTTGACTCACACCAGTGCAGTCAAACGTGTATACCATTACACCACAGTGCTTCCTGTTGGTCTGATGATGAAGGTTTTCTCTCTTGGGAAAGGGCACAAGAGTTTTAACTGATTATTAAAAGATGTTTTATTTTGATTTAATCACTGGCCAACATATACAGTACTTAAAATGGAGTCATTAAATGGGATGTTGACTCAAACTGAACAGTGGTAACTCGGTAAATATGCTTTATATGTCAAATTTGCAGCTGGGGTCATCATGGAGTAGTGGTTAAAAGACTGAGCTTGGAACATGAAGGACACAGGTTCAATCCCTCGTGTGGGGATAACTATTACTTTCTTTCATGATTCCTGGAACATGGTATGAACATGTACATTGCGTTTTCTTTAGCAAAGCTGGGAAAGTAACACTAATTATTTGAACCGTGTAAATTGGAACTATGTAGACACAGTCCCAGGAAAAAGTTTGTACACCCTTTGAAATTTCTTACCTTTCTGTCAAAATTGAAAATAAAACATGGTCTGATCTTCCATGACGGATGAAATCACAAGAAGGAACAACCAGAGTCTGCTTTAACTAATTCAACCCAAACATTTACAGGTTTTCATATTTTCATTGGCCATAATATGTAAACAGTCACAGGACAGCAAGGCATAAGTAAGTACACCCTTGCATTCAATAGGTTTTAACCCTAAGTTAGTCACAATAACCTCAACCAGATGTATCCTGTAGTTGCAGATCAGATTAACAACACACTCTGGATGCATTTCGTCTCCCTCTTCTTTAGAAAACTGCCCTTCTTCATCAAGGTTTCTGGGATGTTTGGAGTGAATAGCTTTCTTGACCTCATGCCATATCGTCTCAAATGGGCTATTCCAGAATGTGTATTTCATTGTTATGAAGCAATTCTAAAGTCAATTGCCTTTAAAATATGGGTTGTTGTCCAATTTCAGCACCCATCCTCCTGTGTGCTTCAACTGTGTGACAGACTACCTCACATTTTTTCTGTAAAATATCTCAATACATTTCTGAGTTCATTGTTCCACTGATAATAGCAAACTGATAAGGGCTTGAGGCACCAAGGTAACCGCATATAATGATGTTCCCGACAGGTAAAACTCGTCTTCCCTTCGCTCGACGAAAATGGCTTATAAGGCATGACCAACAATAACAGTTAGACAAAAATAAAAATATATGATTTCCATTCAATTCTAAAGAGACAATAATGTTCAGTTCTTGTAATTATGGAGAAGGTTGCATAAACAATGGGCTACTTGGCACAACTTATTTTGACAAAGTTTTTGGTGAGGGCCCACACACCTCGAATGTTTCTTTTTTAGCAGGTGCAGCTTTTCAAGGTACAAAAATAAAAGTAAAAATAAAAATAAAAAAGTGGTCAATTGAGAAGAAGCAGTGTCGCGCTCTTCCTTGAGTTAAACGACTACTTGGCACAACTAACTTCAAAGAAAATAATGGCACAGGTATGGCAAGGTCTGTATGGGAGGTCAATAAACAAAGTGTATCTTGTAAATCTTCTCCATGTATCTTGTAAATCTTCAATATTACACGTAAACCATTTGTGGTCTTAGAGGGGGAGCGATAGGGGAAGGGGCAAGGCAATGTAATGAGATTCACCCTTAAACTCGGAGAGTCAAAGAGCGCACCCATGACAAAAAAGGCCTTTTCTTTATTGATTTTCAAAGTACACAAAATAAAACAAAAACTAAAGGAGTGACCATGACTAGGGTTGTTTGTGTGTTCTGACCATTATGCAGCCTGTCACTTTGGTGTAGTGATTAGAGTCCCAGTTTTGAAAGACAGAGGATCTAGGTTCGGGTCGCAGTAGGAATACTCTACTTCCCTTTACTCGACAAACATGGCTTGAAAGACATGACCAACAATAACAGTTAGACAACAATAAAAAAATATTTCTGAACACACAATAATGTTCAGTTCTTGTAACTATGGAGAAGGTTGTATAAACATTGGGCTACTTGGCACAACTAACTTTAAAGAAAATAATGGCACAGGTATGTCAAGGTCTGAATGGGAGTTCAATAAACAAAGCGTATCATGTAAATCTCGTCCATGTATCTTGCAAATCTTCAATATTACACCATTTGTGGTCTTAGAGTGCCATCATGTGGGTGATGCGTGGTGCAGCATTAGTAATGATCTCGGTTGCACCTTTGGTGCTTAGCATGGTCATTTCAATTATTGGCGATATTTTATGAAGAGTGGTGTTTTCCATCCTACAGCATATATTAAACAATACAGACTTTTGAGGGTGTTTATTAAGTAATATCTTATAGTCATATATCCACCTTTACCTAGCCTGGCGGTGCCATCCTCTGTACTTCCACCCAGAGATTTTGGCTCCGCACGTAGTCTAGCGAAACCTTCCTAGCTCGGTTCGCTCACTGTTTAGATTATTTGATACTGCACCATTTCTACTGCACTGATACTGCACCACATTTCCATCATGAAAAAAAGCTGCCGCATTTTGTAATAAATTCTGCATTCTGTAACAAATTATTACAAGATGAGAAAATGGTGTTACAAAAGAAATTTGTATTCAAGAAATGTATTATGAGATGCGCAAATTATTGCAAAATGCTTAGATTGTCACCACGTTATATAGTCATTTATTACATTATTACTAATTATTAATAATGCAGTGTTATTACGTAATGCGTTGTTACAATGCGCAATACCGCTTTTCTTGAAAGCTGATACAAGTATGAGTACCCTACAGTAATTTCTGTGCTTGTCGATTCCGATACTTTAACCCACAACAAACAATGAAAAACATCTCTAGCCTTATTTTTTCCACCTGTGAGATTTAATTGTTAGTAAATGGCTCATACATATGCTGCTGCATGTAAGGCATCTGATGTCATATGTAGGAAAGCCATGCTGTCATGGGTAAGGAGTTAGAGCATCAGACTTGTGGCCCAGGTGGTAGAGGAGGCCTTTGGCAACCAGAAGGTTACCGGTTCAAGCCCTGCTCTTCCTTACCCCCATTGGTGTGTCCTTCTGCAAGACACCTAACCTGGTTGCTCCTGGTTGCACGAGGCTCTGGAAATCTTACAAGCGCCTGAACGGAATCCGAAATTTCACAGCCTCTCCAATCAGAATCGCGGGGCGGGGCATATACAAGTCAGTGGTTGAATTAGTATGTGATTTTATTTGAGCCATGTGAATTCCAATCAAGTTCGAGCTGTTTTGAACACACCCGCGCCTTTCCAGAGCTAAGCGATTGACAATGTCCAAGATCGCTTGAGAACCAGGTTAGGTGGCAGGGTCATGGGCATGCACAGATAGGGACAAGGTGGTGCTACAGCACCTGCCCTTTCGCTCTAATGCACTTTTTTGAAAGCGTTTTGTCACAATGTGATGTTGACATGATAATCTAAAAATTATTCATGATCAAAAGAATGTGACAATAATATACAGGTATAAAAAAGCCTCTTTAGCCTAACAAGGCAAACCCCAAAAATGTCTGTGCAAGCCACTGGGCAGGGTGGTACGTTGTGTGGCAGTCACTGCCACAGGAGTGTGAGTGGAAAGGTGCTGTATAAATGAAGAGCTCTTTTCCAAAATGAGATATATCCATTTTATAGAATGTTGGGAAATTGACATTTTTGTATTGGGCATTCTATTGAAATGCATTGCAAAATGCATTTTTATAGAGGTTTTAAAGTATGTTCTCAAAACATTTGAATGGCAAGAATTCACACATAGATGATAGGACCTCTTAACAGTCAATTCCAATATTAAAATGCAAAAAGTCAAAAATGGTGGATATAGCGTTTTTGGAAAAGAGCATTTCAAATGCAGTCCATTATATGTGTTAAGATGGCCATTTGGAAATGCCGAAAAAGGAAAGAGGGTGCTTTTCTAGGGCACAGAACTGACTAGAACCAGCCATGTTGCTCACAGTTCCACTATGTGTGTGTGTGTGTGTGTGTGTGTGTGTGTGTGTGTGTGTGTGTGTGTGTGTGTGTGTGTGTGTGTGTGTGTGTGTGTGTGTGTGTGTGTGTGTGTGTGTTCTCTGTGCAAAAACAAATCATGACCAGAAGAGGGCAGCAGAGTTGCACAAATATTTGTTTGTGTGTGTGTGTGTGTGTGTGTGTGTGTGTGTGTGTGTGTGTGTGTGTGTGTGTGTGTGTGTGTGTGTGTGTGTGTGTGTGTTCTCTGTGCAAAAACAAATCATGACCAGAAGAGGGCAGCAGAGTTGCACAAATATTTGTGTGTGTGTGTGTGTGTGTGTGTGTGTGTGTGTGTGTGTGTGTGTGTGTGTGTTGTGTGCGTGTGTGTGTATGTGTGTGTGTGTGCGTGTGTGTGTGTGTCTGTGTGTGCAAGCGCTTGTGTGTGCCTGTGTGTTGCTGTGTGTGTGTGTGTGTGTGTGTGTGTGTGCAAGCGCTTGTGTGTGCATGCGAGTGTATGTGTGTGTGTGTGTGTGTGTGTGTGTGAGAGAGAGAGAGAGAGAGAGAGAGAGAGAGAGAGAGAGAGAGAGAGAGAGAGGGAGAGAGAGAGAGAGAGAGAGTGTGTGTGTGTGGGTGTAATTGTGAATGAAAGGCACAATGAGATAGGGTTAAATCCTCCCTCTGCCTTTCTCTCTCTCTCTCTCTCTCTCTCTCTCTCTCTCTCTCTCTCTCTCTCTCTCTCTCTCTCTCTCTCTCTCTCTCTCTCTCTCTCTCTACCCATATTTCTTACTGTTTTCTTCTCTCTTTTCATCTTTATCTCTCTGTGTTTATATTTAGCAAAAGACTGGAGAGATTTTTTTGTTTACAGGGATGGAGAGCTGCCTTTCTCACACTGCAGTTGTGTTACTGGTCCTTCTTATAACTTACCAGGTTAAGGTGAAAAGGGAGGTGTGCCTTTTAAACTTCTTGAATTTGAATATTACAATATTAATGATGTAACATCTGTTTTGGAGATTTGGGGACCGAGCAGAATGTAATATTGACGGGGATGAGAAGTTGGTGTTGAGGCTGTGATAAGAGAGCTACTTTTTGTTTCTTGCCCCCCTTGGTAAGCAATGATGTACTGAAAGTTCTGTTGGCTATTAATCTGACATGGGTCCAATAAAGGACTTTTTAAAACCTCTCTCTGTATCTGGGTAGATGACAGTTAGGCAGAAAAAAACTTTTTTTTTTTTTTTTTTACAAAACATTGTTTATGAGGGGGAAAAGTATATGTCTACATAGTGCAGCAATTAATCTTTAAAAAATTCAAGTGGTCACAATGTTGGTCCATTAATTGATTATTTATTTACGTTGATAAAGCAATTTGCTGAAAATATGTCCTTTGGTGTGACATTAAGAAATAAATATATTAAGTAATGTAGAAATGGCTTGATGGAGTTTTATGAACATTGTTACATTATTGAATTTGTTTAAAGTCTCAATTTAATTAGAAATAACCATTTAAGGATTTATTCCCCCATTAGAGGTCAGCTTATTAGAAACCTTCGAGGAAATATAGGGATATTTTTCTTTTTAAATGTTCAAAATTGTCCGAATTTATACTAACATTTCAGGGATGATAATTTGTTATTCCCCAATGCAATATTCAGTGTTTATCAAATGTATTGTTGAGCTCAAACAAATATTTAAGCGTTTTAAAAATGTCACACCGTAGGACATTCATGTCAAACTAAAGGACAGAAATGCAAAACTGAGGCAGAAACAAATGTATCAACATGATTATTTTGTCTTTTAATAATAATAATAATAATAATAATGCATTCTATTTGAAAGCGCCTTTCAAAACTCTCAAGGACACTGTACAGAGAGAAACAAAAATAAAACAAGACACATAAACAGAATTTAAACAAAAATAAATAAATGATTTTTTTTATTTTTTTTAAAATATGAAATAAAATAAAATAAAATAAAAGATAGTTTATGAATCATAGAGAATAGGCTATCTGAAACAGATGGGTTTTTAGCCTGGATTTGAACAGGGGCAGAGAGTCAATATTGCGGATGTCAGGGGGAAGGGCATTCCACAGCTGAGCTATTTTGTTTTGTTTTGTTTTGGGTTATTTTGTTTTGTTTTGTTTTGTGTTAGTTTGGCTTATTTTGTTTTGTTTTTGGGTTATTTTGTGTTGGGTTATTTTGGGTTGGGTTATTTTGTTTTGTTTTGGGTTATTTTGGCTTATTTTGTTTTGTTTTGGTTTATTTTGGGCTATTTTGTGTTGGGTTATTTTGTGTTGGGTTATTTTGTTTTGGTTTATATTGGGTTATTTTGTTTTGTTTTAGGTTATTTTGTTTTGTTTTGGGTTATTTTGTTTTGTTTTGGGTTATTTTGTTTTGTTTTGTTTTGGGTTATTTTGTTTTGTTTTGGGTTATTTTGTTTTGTTTTGGGTTATTTTGGGTTATTTTGTTTTGGGTTATTTTGGGTTGGGTTATTTTTTTTGGGTTATTTTGTTTTGGGTTATTTTGGGTTATTTTTTGTTTTGGGTTATTTTGGGTTGGGTTATTTTTGGGTTGGGTTTTTTGTTTTGAGTTATTTTGTTTTAGGTTGGGTTATTTTGTTTTGTTTTGGGTTATTTTGTTTTAGGTTGGGTTATTTTGTTTTGTTTTGTGTTATTTTGGGTTGGGTTATTTTTTGTTGGGTTATTTTGTTTGGGGTTGTTTTGTTTTGGGTTATTTTGGGTTGGGTTATTTTGGGTTGGGTTATTTTGTTTTGGTTTATTTTTTGTTTTGGGTTATTTTGGGTTGGGTTATTTTTTGTTTTGGGTTATGTTGGGTTGGGTTATTTTTGGGTTTGGTTATTTTGTTTTGGGTTATTTTGGGTTGGGCTATTTTGGGTTATTTTGTTTTGGGTTGGGTTATTTTGTTTTGCTTTGGGTTATTTTGGGTTGGGTTATTTTGGGTTGGGTTATTATTTTGGGTTATTTTGTTTTGGGTTATTTTGTTTTGTTTTGGGTCGGGCTATTTTTTTGTTTTGGGTTGGGTTATTTTGGGTTGGATTATTTTGGGTTGGGTTGTTTTGTTTTGGGTTATTTTGGGTTGGGTTGTTTTTTTTTGTTTTTGTTTGGGTTATTTTGGGTTGGGTTATTTTGGATTGGATTATTTTTTTGGGTCATTTTGTTTTGTTTTGGGTTGGGTTATTTTGTTTTGTTTTGGGTTGTTTTGGGTTGGGTTATTTTGTGTTTTGGGTTATTTTGGGTTGGGTTATTTTGGGTTTTGGGTTATTTTGGGTTGGGTTATTTTTGGGTTGGGTTATTTTGTTTTGGGTTTGGTTATTTTGTTTTGTTTTGGGTTATTTTGGGTTGGGTTATTTTGGGTTATTTATGGTTAGGTTATTTTGTTTTGTTTTGGGCTATTTTGGGTTATTTTGTTTTGGGTTATTTTGTTTTGTTTTGGGTTGGGTTATTTTGTTTTGTTTTGGGTTATTTTGGGTTGGGTTATTATTTTGGGTAATTTTTTGGGGTTATTTTGTTGTGTTTTGTTTTGTTATGTTTTGTTTTGGGTTATTTTGTTTTGTTTTGGGTTATTTTGGGTTGGGATATTTTGGGTTGGGTTGTTTTGTTTTGGGTTATTTTGGATTGGATTATTTTGTTTTTGGTCATTTTGTTCTTTTTTTGATTATTTTGGATTGGATTATTTAGTTTTTGGTTATTTTGTTTTGTTTTGGGTTATTTGGGGTTATTTTGTTTTGTTTTGGGTTGTTTTGTTTTGGGTTGTTTTGTTTTGGGTTATTTGTGTTGGGTTGTTTTGTTTTGGGTTATTTTGTTTTGTTTTGGGTTGTTTTGTTTTGGGTTGTTTTGTTTTGGGTTATTTTGTGTTGGGTTGTTTTGTTTTGGGTTATTTTGGGTTGGGTTATTTTGGGTTGGGTTGTTTTGTTTTGGGTTATTTTGGGTTGGGTTATTTTGGATTGGATTATTTTTTTGGGTCATTTTGTTTTGCTTTGGGTTGTTTTGGGTTGGGTTTTTTTGTTTTGTTTTGGGTTATTTTGGGTTGGGTTATTTTGGGTTTTGGGTTGTTTTGGGTTGGGTTATTTTGTGTTTTAGGTTATTTTGGGTTGGGTTGTTTTTGGGTTGGGTTATTTTGTTTTGGGTTTGGTTATTTTGTTTTGTTTTGGGTTATTTTGGGTTGGGTTATTTTGGGTTATTTATGGTTAGGTTATTTTGTTTTGTTTTGGGCTATTTTGGGTTATTTTGTTTTGGGTTATTTTGTTTTGTTTTGGGTTGGGTTATTTTGTTTTGTTTTGGGTTATTTTGGGTTGGGTTATTATTTTGGGTAATTTTTTGGGGTTATTTTGTTGTGTTTTGTTTTGTTATGTTTTGTTTTGGGTTATTTTGTTTTGTTTTGGGTTATTTTGGGTTGGGATATTTTGGGTTGGGTTGTTTTGTTTTGGGTTATTTTGGATTGGATTATTTTGTTTTTGGTCATTTTGTTCTGTTTTGGGTTATTTTGGGTTATTTGTTTTGGGTTGCTTTGTTTTAGGTTATTTTGGGTTGGGTTATTTTGGATTGAGTTATTTTGTTTTGGGTAATTTAATTTTGTTTTGGGTTATTTTGGGTTGGGTTATTTTTTGTTTTGGGTTATTTTGGGTTGGGTTATTATTTGTTTTGGGTTATTTTGGGTTGGGTTATTTTTGGGTTGGGTTATTTTGTTTTGGGTTATTTTGTTTTGGATTTGGTTATTTTGTTTTGTTTTGGGTTGTTTTGGGTTGGGTTATTATTTTGGGTTATTTTTTGGGGATATTTTGTTGTGTTTTGTTTTGTTATGTTTTGTTTTGGGTTATTTTGTTTTGTTTTGGGTTATTTTGGGTTGGGATATTTTTTTGGTTGGAATATTTTGCATTGGGTTATTATTTTGCGTTATTTTGGGTTCTTTTGTTTTTTTTTGGCTTGGGTTATTTTGTTTTATTTTGGGTCGGGTTAGTCTGTTTTGTTTTGGGATGTTTTGTTTTGTTTTGGGTTGTTTTGTTTTGGGTTGTTTTGGGTTGGGTTATTTTGTTTTGGGTTGTTTTGTTTTGGGTTATGTTTGTTGTTGGGTTATTTTGTATTGGGTTATTTTGGGTTATTTTGGGTTGGGTTATTTTGTTTTGTTTTGGGTTATTATGTTTTTTTTTATTTTGTTTTAGGTTATTTTGGGTTATTTTGGGTTGGGTTATTTTGTTGGGTTATTATGGGTTAGGTTATTTTGGGTTATTTTGGGTTGGGTTATTTTGGGTTGTCTTGTTTTGTTTTTGGTTGTTTTGTTTTGTTTTGTTTTTTTGGGTTGGGTTATTTTGTTTTGGGTTGGGTTATTTTGTGTTGGGTTATTTTGGGTTATTTTGGGTTGGGTTATTTGGTTTTGGGTTATTTTGTTTGGGTTATTTCTTTGTTGGGTTATTATGGGTTGGGTTATTTTGGGTTATTTTGGGTTGGGTTATTTTGGGTTGTCTTGTTTTGTTTTGGGTTGTTTTGTTTTGTTTTGGGTTGTTTTGGGTTGGGTTTTTTTTGGGTTGTCTTGGGTTATTGTGGGTTGGGTTATTTTGGTTTGGGATATTTTGGGTTGGGTTATTTTGTTTTGTTTTGTGTTGTTTTGTTTTGGGTCGTTTTGGTTGGGTTGTTTTATTTTGTTTTGGGTTGTTTTGTTTTGGGTTATTTTGGGTTGGGTTATTTGCTGTTGGGTTATTTTGGGTTATTTTGGGTTGGGTTATTTTGTTTTGTTTTGGGTTATATTGTTTTGTTTTGAATTGGGTTATTTTGGGTTGGGTTATTTTTTGTTGGGTTATTTTGGGTTGGGTTATTTTGTTTGGGTTTTTTTTGTTTTGGGTTATTTTGGGTTGTGTTATTTTGGGTTGGGTTATTTTGTTTTGGGTTGTTTTGTTTTGTTTTGGGTTATTTTTCGTTGGGTTATTATGGGTTGGGTTATTTTGGGTTGTTTTGTGTTGGGTTATTTTGGGATGTCTTGTTTTGTTTTGGGTTGTTTTGTTTTGTTTTGTCTTGGGTTATTTTGGGTAGGGTTAATTTGGGTTGGTTTATTTTATTTTGGGTCGTTTTGTTTTGTTTTGGGTTATTTTGAGTTGGGTTATTTTTTGTTTAGGTTGGGTTATTTTGTTTTGGGTTATTATGTTTTGTTTTGGGTTATTTTGGGTTATTGTGGGTTGGGTTATTTTGTTTTGGGTTATATTGTTTTGGGTTATTGTGGGTTGCGTTATTTTTGTTTGGGTTATTTTGGGTTGGGTTATTTTGTTTTGTTTTGGGTCGTTTTGTTTTGGGTTGTTTTGGGTTGGGTTATTTTGTTTTGTTTTGGGTTATTTTGGGTTATTTTGGGTTGGGTTTTTATTTTGGGTTATTTTAGGTTATTTTGTTTTGGGTTATTTTGTTTTGTTTCGGGTTGCTTTGTTTTGTTTTGGGTTATTTTTTGTTGGGTTATTTCTGGTTGGGTTATTTTGTTTTGGGTTGTTTTGTTTTGTTTTGGGTTGTTTTGTTTTGGGTTATTTTGGTTTGGGTTATTTTGTTTTCGGTTATTTTGTTTTGTTTTGGGTTATTTTGGGTTGGGTTATTTTGGGTTAATTTGGGTTACATTGATCATAATGTAATGTTGTAGTCAATATTGACCTACACTTTATGCTTATAAGTCTTTAAGTCATAGATTATCAGTCTATCGTAACACTTCATGACAGCCATGCGGTCATTAGATTTAACCTGCAGAGCTCAGACTCATACTGAAGTGTGACGTTGGCATGACCATCACACCTCACCCTCTTTGTAGGTATGCTATGACTGTCACACCATTGAACCTGTAGTGTGTAGTGACCAGTGCCTGTTTGGTATCTCAAGCTGGACAGCACATTTATGCTATATTGAGCCCTCCACAGCATACTTTATTCATCTGTACTTCTCTATACCCTCTCACTCATCTTTCCTTCACTGTTACCGTTGTATTTTATGGTTTCAAAGCACCATTAATGACATGTTATATCCTTTGACAGTATCTAGAATCAACAGCAAATATTCATCAACAATGCATCAAAGTATAAATTCCAATGGCCAATAAAGGAATAAGTAATTTGAATACACAATATTTATCTAGTCAAACAACAAAATATACAAAAAATGTACAACCAGTTGTTTTAACCCTCCTGTTATCCTTGGGGTCTATTATTTAACGTCTGAAAAATACATAATGAAGTACATAATTCTTTTGCTTCATCTTTGATGACTTTTCTAAAATATATGGGGTCAATGTGAAAAAAGTGAAATGTTCACATTTTTTCCATAAATGCTGAACACGTTTTGGTTAAATCTTTGTTCCTTGGGGTCAATATGACCCCAAAATATTTTAAGTGTTTTAAACACAAATGGAACATTCATATTTTGCTAATACATGTTCCCATATGTCTAGATTATGTAAAATACATGAACATACGTTATTTAGAACAGAACATTTTGCTTTATTTAGGGCTCTGATAACTAACAATATGTATGATGTGGATGAGGGCCAAAACTAATTCAAGGCAACTTTTGGGCAGTTGTTGCACATTTTCGCCTAGTCATGTATTAGTTTGTTTGGTGTGTGGGCTGTGTGTGTTGGTGCTATGACTTATCTAAAGGGCTTTTTATGTCCCCAACAGAGCAACAGTAAATATTAAATATCTGAGGCATAAACCGGTGCAAAAGTTTTTGCTTCTACTGACAGATTTTGGCTGGGATCACGGATGTAACCTAAATCTGAGGATAACAGGAGGGGTAAAACCTATTTCTCAGATATCTAGTCCTTTGGTGTGACCTGTTTGTCCTTTGGTGTGATACTTCAAAGTGTCACACCATAGGACTTTTACCATCACACCATAGGACTTTTGAGCTTTTGAGTTAATTTAAAGCCATGTCGTTGCCAACTGAAATACAATTTCACCTTTAGTAAGATGCATTTTCATACATCTACATAAGAAAAAAATATGAAAAATATATACTATTGTCAAAATGTATTTTATGGCTGTCACACCAAAGGACTACAAAACTAATACATCTTGGGGTAGAAAAACATAATTGATTGATTGAAGAACTCTGAGAGAAAAACCTAAAATCCACCCTTGCCATTGGCTTCTTAAGGGTCTAAAGTCACAATTTATATACCGCTGGAGCTTCAACAATAGATAATTATCCACAGAATTAACCAAAAATATGATGTCACACCACAGGACATTGTTTTCTGCAAAA
>NC_085857.1:59376813-59406813 GCF_034702125.1 Engraulis encrasicolus
TGTTTCAGCTGCTGTGGTCTGGATAGGGGAATGCCCACAAGATCAGAAGATTGTAGGTTTGAATCCTGTATTACCAATAAAAAAACACTGAAGTTGATATTTATTGTTTATTTTTTGCGAAACTGTGAAAGTTCTTTAAATTATGTCAATTGGAACTATATCTGACATGAGACTATGGATGTCAGCATGTTGTGCTTGGGCAGTCATGGACTAACAGTTAAGCAGTTTACCTTGAAACATGATGGTTACAAGTTCAATTCCCAACACGGGATGTTAGTTAAAAAAAAAAAAAATCACATTCAAACATTGTTGTTTTGGTATGATGTCAGTTGGCCGGATTTGAAGTGGAAAGTACGTGTGAAACACATTCGACTGTTAATTATGAATAAGTCCAATACTTTCTAACAAACAGGGCTAACTTTCTACAAATATAAAACCTGCACAATACCATTTGAGGAGTGGTGTAGGGGATAGTCCTCTTCATGTAGCCATGCTGGCAGCCCCTTATCTTAAGGTTGAGAGTTCTAATCCTATGGCTGGGTCACTCACTTTTTTGGTTGTTTTAGTTGTTTTTGTTTACCAGATTCTACTTTGTGTACAGAAGAACCCATTCATGTCAGAACCATAAAGCCCTATTTCATCAAAATGTAACATAAAAAACAAACTTCTCTAAAATGGTGAATCTGTCAATGGACGATGGATTTACTCAACAACACCATGTGACCAAACCACAACTGACAACTTGGCATGGAAAAATGTGTCCATCAACCTCACTTCAAGGTAAGAAAAGACCCATAAGATTGTGTTGGTGTGTATGTGTAGTAGTTTACTACGTTGCTGTGTGTGACCGTAGGTGCTCTTGATGCTACACTGTGTGTATGTTATGTTAGCAACTTAGCTTAGAATGTTAGCTACTGCTAGTTAGGCTAGCACTGCGTAGGTCATTCATACAAATATTTTTCTTGTATCATACATCTGCAGTGTATTTGCAAGTGATGCGTTGCATTTTCATGATGACATATTGCACATTGAACTTCTGTATAAACCAGTGTAGCAAACCCAGTGATCATGCTGTAGGGGCCTAATCCAACAAGTCCTCATGAAAGCCTTAAACTTATTATTTATGCTCCACAGGCAGCCGATATGGGACCACCAGAACTCTATGATCCATCAGCTCTGCTCAAAGGATAAACAACTGACTGTGTTGCGAAGTCTGACACTATTTTGGGGGACATGTTATTGTAAATTATATGGATCTCCTTCAGCCTCCAACTCCTAATAAAAAATCAGAAATGGACAACAAATAAATGACTAAATTGCCTAATGTGTTCAGGTTGATTCTTTGTAATGTATTGACTGCTGACTATCGACTGGTTCTACATTTTAGAACAGATTGTTGTGCATTGTATGATTGTTGTGTTATTGTCTACTGTTTTTGTTTGTCAACCACACGGAACAAAAAAAATGTTCACGTTTGTGGAATTAAAGCTCATGTTATATTTGGTTTAAACAGAGGGGTGGTAGCCTTGTGCATTAGTATAAACCAATCAATCAATAAACCAAGATTTTTTTTGCTCTAAAATGGGAAAACATAAAACTTTTAATTTTGAAATAAAAAACTTAGAGCCAATGTAGCTAAATATGCTGTGCTTGTATACTTAAAAAATAACTCTCTGCTAAGTACTAATTGCATTGATTTTTGCATCATTCTCCAAATATTTATGTCAATGGAGCATGTTTAATATTTGAGTAGCAGTTACTAAAATATTAAAGATTTTATTTTTGCTCGTAACATTTGTTTTCACATAACATGTCTGATTTTATGTAAGACTTACGTAAACGTTTTAGTTTTCAACACAAATCTTTTGTGTAAACCATTGTTTCTGTGCATTTTAGAGTTTGGAGTACATACTTGACTTGGGCTGCTAAAAACTAAAAATATAATTATGGAATTAATGTTTTCAATCTTTTCAATTATTTCAAATCATTTTCTTAAAGATTTTGTGTCCTTCATATGCATGAATGTATGTAGTATTCACCTAAAACATTTGGCCACAAAACTAACACTTAAACGGGAATAAGTCTAAGAGCCATTTATTTTATTTATTGCTTTCATACAAAAGCTCCTGAAAATATTTCTGTTTAAATTCAGAAGATTTAGATTAAGATTTTATACTTAGATTTGGAAAACTTTCTGTTGCAAAGGTGATGCTAATTGCACCTTGTTAGTGTGGTGGCACAAATACTCCCATAGGTGGCGGCGAGACTGCTACTTAAGATGGTGTGGTGATGCGGCGCAGACGCTGTAGGGGTGCAAGGCGCAACAGTCATTGACCGTGAACATGGACAAGTCCTTGCGCGCGACTGTGGCAGCCTGAACGCAGCCTGTTGCCTCAAGCTCAAACCCCATTGCATTGACTGAAATTAAACAAATAACAAGGCTTTCAGTTCAAAGTTTACATTCCTAAGTTTATGTTACCCCTTTTTGTTTAATAAACCAACCAAGAAACTCATCAAGGATAAACAATAATGCATCCTCGTCCTTTCACGCGTCAGTCTCCTGCATTCTTACAGTCAAGGAAGTGAACAAAATGGGAAAAGTTTAAAGATGAATGGAAACAAAGGAAAACAAAGGAATCATGGAAAACTTAAAGTGTACCTTCGGGATTTTGGACACCAGACCTCATTTCCGAGTCAGCCAGGGTGTAAACAATGTGTCCAGAACGTTTTTTTCACATTCCATGCAGTCCTTGTGAATTCTCATGTCCATGTTGCTAAGCTAGGTCTTATCCCGTTTAAACAACATTCAAAACAACCCCATTATTATGCCAGACTGCAAGTGTAAATACTTGTCTTGATAGAATGAAGTTTGGAATTAAACCAACATTGCAATCATGTTTGATCACCATCAGCAATTTGTGTTCCCTGATTTGAAAGCTTGACAGCCGCGGAGTGATATTCCTAGTACAAATCCTAGCTTCGTTTGACACATCCATAACTTTTCCATAGAGCGAACTCCAACATCTTTGAAGTTTGTAAAACTGAACGGTTTTCCCCTCTCCCTGACCTCACTCGCAAACATCAAGAGTAATGATTTCTGTCCGACTTTGTCAACCTTTCGTAACATTGAAACATAGGCCTATGCCATAACAATGTTTGGTTGTTACTAGATGACCCGTGTGTCTACAGAGCATGTTGGCGAACAGAACGCACTCATCTCTTCTAAATCCCTTTCATCCTCCCATTCCATCTAGTCTCAAAAACATTCCATGTAATAATAACTAGAGCTACGAGTGACATATTTCACAATGTCAAGCCAGATCACATAGCGTTGCGTAACTTATGAGTCCATACGGCAAATCATTTCTAATGCCATTTGTTACAGCAATTACACAAAATAACAGTAAAGCATTACAACATGCAAATCCAAAAAGTTTGCAAAAGTGAACGTTATTCCCCTCTCCCTGACCTCGCTCGCAAACACCAAGAGTAATGCTTTCTGTCCGACTTTGTCAACCTTTCGTAACATTGAAACATATGCCATGACAATGCTTGGTTGTTACTAGATGACCCGTGTGTCTACAGAGCATTAGATGCTGGCGAACAGAACAGTGCACCCATCTCTTCTAAATCCCTTTCATCCTTCCATTCCATCTCGTCTCAAAAAACATTCCATGTAATAATAACTAGAGTTACGAGTGACATATTTCACAATGTCAAGCCAGATCACATAGCGTTGCGTAACTTATGAATCCATAGGAATACGGCAAATCATGTCTAATGCCATTTGTCACAGCAATTACACAAAATAACAGTAAAGCATTACAACATGCCAATCCAAAAAGGGTAACTTCTAGCCCAAGTTTTGGCTAACGTAGGCGAAGCCATTATCACTGAACCACTGGGCTACCGTCATAGAAGCAGAAAGCATAGCAACAAATCTGTTCTTCGGAGACTGTTGGTGCGTGCCACAAATGTAGACCTGGGAATGCGGTTGGCACCACGGACACTTTTAGAGTTTTCTGTGTAGGTATTAGACTTCGAGAAGGACTTTGTGAAGTCGTCAGGACTGAAATGGTCACTGCAAAGCACCCGGGTAGCCTACGGAGCGTCTCCATCGGTGTGTTGATGTAGCCCTGCAGCCAGGAGCCAGAGTTTGGTTCTTTCAACATCTTTCACTGGAAACCAATGGAAACTTGTCGATACCCATCTGTGGGCTTTATTATTGCAGTTGGTATATACACACTGATGTACCATGGTGCGATGTCGTTGGGTTTTAATCCACTATTCGATCCGAAAGCAGTTGTAGAACTAGCCTTGATTTGCAATGTCTCTTGCGGCTCCCTGAAGTGGGTGGGTGGGCTACATCACAACTGAAGAGAGCGAAGTAAAATTCCGCTGACCCCGTGAACATGACTCTCTCAACATGGCAAAATCCACGCAGTTCAAGGTTGGTTTAATTTCAAACTTCATTCTACTAAGACAAACATTTACACTTGCAGTATGGCATAATAACGGTTTTGTTTTGAATGTTGTTTAAACGGGATAAGACTATTTTTGGGGGCAGGCTACCAATAGCCGTTCACTTGCGCTAGCTTAGCAACATGGACATGAGAATTCACAAGGACTGCATGGAATGTGAAAAAAACGTTCTGGACACATTGTTTACACCCTGGCTGACTCGGAAATGAGGTCTGGTGTCCAAAAAGCTGGAGGTACACTTTAACCTGTTTTAATCACTACAATAAGTTTCCACAAAATGTTTGAGTTCGTGGAACATGTTGGGCTTTACAGTGTGGAGTGAGAGTGCGTGTGTGTGTGTGAGACAAACTCAACACTCACTCTTCTGCACTAATGTGTGTGTGTGTGTGTGTGTGTGTGTGTGTGTGTGTGTGTGTGTGTGTGTGTGTGTGTGTGTGTGTGTGTGTGTGTTTGTGTGTTATGATTTAAGTATGATCCCTCTTTTCCCTCCTCTCTCTATTTCTGTTCCCCTACTTTTTACTTCTTCCTCTGCAAATGTCTATCTTTCTTTCTTTGTCGACCTGTCAATGTCCATCTCTCTCTCTCTCTCTATCCCTCTATCTCCCTTCCCCCCTCTCTCTCTCACACACCCCTCTCTCTATCCCTATCTCTCCCTCCCCCTCTCTATCCCCCGTCTCTCTCCCCCTCTTTCTCCCTGCCTTTCTCTCTATCCTTCTCTTTCTCCTCATATGTCTTTTTCTCTCCACCACCCTCTCTCCCTTTCCTCTTTCTCCCTATCACTCTCTCTCTCTTTTCCTCTCTCTCTGTTTCTTCATTCCTCTCTCTCCCCCTCTCTCTCTCTCTACTCTCCCTCTCTTTATCCCTCTCTCCATCTCTATCTCTCTTGTCCTCTCTCTCTCCCCCTCTCCAGAGGGTTTAGAAGACTTTTTCGCTTCATAAGCAAAACTCACAGACTTAAGTACTGACTACACACACACACACACACACACACACACACACACACACACACACACACACACACACACACACACACACACACACACACACACACACACACACACACACTCACACTCACACACTTCTACTGACCACTGGGGCTTTGAAGGGATTCAGCATCAAACACAAACCAGGACACACACACACACACACACACACACACACACACACACACACACACACACACACACACACACACATAAACACACACACACACACACACGCGCAAACTGACCACACAGGCTTTTAAAGTGAATCCAACAGCCTCACACACATGCGCGCGCGCGCACACACACACACTTTGCAAGTCAGCACACACACACGCGCACACACTCACACGTTGCAAGTCAGCATACACACACATGTACACACACACACACACACACACACACACACACACACACACACACACACACACACACACACACACACACACACACACACACACACACACACACACACACACACCCGGCCGCGTGCTGCAAGTGAGCATTGGGGATTCTTAAGTGATTTGTCTTTATTTATTAATCACTCTGCAGACTAACGCTCTGCCACATGGGCACACACACACACACACACATATGCATACGCACACACACACACACACACACACACACACACACACACACACACACACACACACACACACACACACACACACACACACACACACACACACACACACACACACACATGCATTCACACACTCACGCACGCACACACAGACTTACACACACATACACATTCACCACACATGCACGCACGTACGCACATGTACACACACACACGCACTCTCACATCCAGATGAAAGGCATGTGTTTTTGGAGGTTTTGACTTCAGTGCTGTTCTTATCACTTGTCACATCAGACAAGCTTGAAAACTTTTGCACTTGTACATCACAAAAACACACAAGCACACACAAGCACACACACACACACACACAGACAGACAAACACGCGCATGCTCACGTCCGCGCGCACGCACACACACACGCGCGCACACACACACACACACACACACACACACACACACACACACACACACACACACACACACACACACACACACACACAGTAAAGAGGCGGACAGGCAGGAGGTTTGTGTGTGTAAACTTTACTCAAAGACAACAGCAACGTGTGTGTGAAGGGGTGAGGTGAGGGTGTAGAATCAAGCGTGTATGTGTGTGTGTGTGTGTATGTGTGTGTGTGTGTGTGTGTGTGTGTGTGTGTGTGTGTGTGTGTGTGTGTGTATGTGTGTGTTTGTGTGTGTGTGTGTGTGTGTGTATGAAGTTGGTGAATGGGAGGGTTTTAATTCTAATGTTGTATGTATCACAGAGGAAATCCCATCACACAACACTTTCTGTTATTACAGCCTTCAAAAAAAGAGTCCCATCAAAGAACTCTATATTACAATCATTCAAAATAAGAGTCCTATCACACAATTCTCCATGCTATACAGTATTACAGTCTTTAAATTAAAAGTACCATCACTCACAGAGCTTTCCATATTATGCGGTAGTACAGTCCTCATGCTGACGTTGAACAGTCTTCAAATTAAGAGTCTCCATCATAAAGTAGGCCTAACCACACTCACCGCTCTTTATTACAGCCTTCAAATTAAGAGTATCAAGTCTCCAAACATATCACTTCTTTCCATATTATATTCAGATGTGTCAAAGTAAAAGTAAAAAAAGAAACACAGTGTCTTTCCAAAACAGGTAATTTTATCTGAGTAACCAGTATGCCAGTGTACTTGTCTGACAATCCTGATGCTGTACTGGTTGGATCAAGTTTGTGTTGAGTTCTTTTAGTCAATCTATCTCATTAGGTACAATTGAACTAATGGTGTAACAGCTGTGTACCATATGCTAGTTTTGTACCAACACCATGAATTTACTATTACTTTTACTTTTTACACCTCTGATTATATTAACTAATAGTGCATTCTTCATTCATTTTATACTACCATACTAAACCCTTGCTTGCTACCACAGCAACCTTTTTATCCACCAGTTACGCATTGGAGCTTTTGCCGGATTTTGGGTTGTGCAGTTGACTCCATAGACTTCCGTTCATCTCCTCTGGGGCCTTATTTTCCTTTGGGATTAATAAATAAAATACTATTACTACTCTCTAGTCTACTCTACTCTGCTCTATTATATCCTAATCAGAGTCTAGCAGGACATTCTGTGAGATTATTAAATGATATGAAATTTGCAGGAATTAATGAGGTGGATAGTCCCATTCTTAAAGTGATACTGTCCCATTTTTGGAAATGAGCTTATTTTACACCTTCCCTTGAGTTAAATAATAGGATTTTACCGTTCTCCTGTACTTTCAATCGTTTTCTAGTTATCACCGTGCAAATTTTACCTCCAAGCTAACCGTTAACATTGAGTCCTATGAGACCAGTTAGCCGCGAGCTGGTCTCATAGGACTCAATGTTAACTGCTAGCATGGAGGTAAAATTTGCACTGCCATACCCCGAGAACGGTTGAAAGTACAGGAGAACGGTAAAACCATATTATTTAACTCAAGGGGAGGTGTAAAATAAGCTTATTTCCAAAAATGGGACAGTATCACTTTAACCCTTTCCTTAAAGTGGAAATGAAGCACTGACAACTATTATCATTTTTTGGCGGCTTATTTATTTTCATAAACGAATGGGTGTTTGTTGGACTGCACTTTTAAGTACTTTTGCTGAAAAAGGACATGTTATTACAGAGTTTCGCCACAAGGGTGCAGCCATGTTCGCCGCCTACGTAACGCGAATGGTAGATGTTGGTGGCTAATTTAACCTTCCATTCACTTAACGTTAGCGTGTGCTAACTACAGTGCTAACTGGCTCTTTAATCGTGGCAGTAAAATTGAAGAAGGACGAGGGTTTCATTTCACATTGTCCCTGGCTCTTCTATGTTATAGGCCTACTATCAGATGAAAGAGATATGCCAAGTGTCATTATCACTTTGTGTCAAAAAAGCCTTAGCTACGAGCATGGTGGGATAGCTGCAGCCATCCACCATAGGATTTTCATAGGACAAGACATAGCAGTGACTCGGCCATTTATATTATAATAAACAATTGTCATCACTGTAAAATATTAAAATCAATTCACCATTAAGTAAGAAAACAAGTAAGTGGCCTGGGTTAAAGATAAATATATTTCTCTGCGCCGATCTTCTATCTTACTGGTGTTATAGACACCTATATTAGGTGACTGCTTCATTTCGTCTTTAAAATCCCATTAGTAACCTCTTCTTAACTCTTGTTGGACTACTATTTTATACTATTCTATTCCTTTGGTTATAGTCCCACTGCTGACATTTCTTGAAGTCCCCCGTTTAAGTGCTGTTTTAGTCAAAGTCAAAACAACATGTTCCCACAGCCATCATCAACTTCAGTGTTCATAAGAAAACAACCCTCTGTATCCCAGTCTCTTGGAAATGGTAATCCTATGCAACTAAAGCACACTGTGTAGGATGGTGACCAGAGTAGGTATTGCAACTATGCTGCTCATTGATGCTGTGCTGCCTATGACCAAATTTGTGTGAATGAATGAATATTTACTCTATAATAAACTAATATTTACTAATATGACCAAAGTACAGTAAGTTTTGCTGAAAAAATGTCTTTTTCTTTTTTCAAAATGGCAGACATGGATAGGATCCACCTTTTCATGTATGAAAAGTGAAAATTTTCCCAGTTATAATGCATTCTTAGAATTTCATGGTGGTGGCAAGTATTCATTAAAAAGTTAACATTTGTGAATGGGCAGGATGCATTCTGGAAATAAACTGCTAAAAATAGTACAGTGCACCTTTAAAAGTTGTAATATTCAACTAAAGTACTCTTCATAGTCATAATGTGCAATTCAATATGTATTCAAGTGAACATTATATATAGGCTATATATGGGTGGAGATGGGATGGAATGGACCAGTCAGGCTCCACCCCCCTCGCAGTGGAGCAATTTCATTTGATATTGCCTTTGCTTGGAGCGATTTCATTGGATATTGCATTTGCTTGGGGTGGTTTGATTGGATATTGCAGTCTTTTAACTTGTTCCCTGGCAGCAGCCAAAATAGACCAAATTCAGAATCTAACTATTGAGACATGGCCCCTCTTATATTATCTGTCAATGACCAAGTCGTAATGTATTACTAAAGGCCCTACATTGTTGTACTAGTAGCCTACAGTTTTTACTAAAGGCCCTGTGTACTGTTATAGTGGTGTAATACTAATGTAGTTCACCACAGGTGGAAGGGCCCAAATTTACTTCTTAATTTTTTTCTTTTTTAATCTCCTGTGGCATGGATGTTGATTCAGTCCGGAGTGAATAATCTAGTAATCATACCAATTTGCATATAAAAGGAGATGAAGAGGCTGCATGTTCACCTTATCTTAGACTAGTCTTCAACTTTGGATTTAGACTAAGAGGAGAGGAGAGGAGGATATTGAGGAGAGGAGGAAGAAGAGAGGAGAGAAGAGGAGAGGAGGAGAGGAGAGGAGGATATTGAGGAGAGGAGAGGAGAGGAGAGAGGAGAGGAGAGCAGAGGATATTGAAGAGAGGAGGATGAAGAGAGGAGACAGAAGAGGATCGGAGGAAGAAGAGAGGAGGAAGAAGAGAGGAGAGGAGGAAAGAGAGAGGAGAGGAGAGGAGAAGAGAGGAGAGGATAGGATATTGAGGAGAGGAGGAAGAAGAGAGGAGGAAGGAGAGAGGAGAGAGTAGAGGAAGAAAGAGAGAGGAGAGGAGAGGAGAAGAGAGGAGAGGATAGGATATTGAGGAGAGGAGGAAGAAAAGAGAGGGGAGAGGAGGAAAGAGAGAGGAGAGGAGAAGAGATGAGAGGAAAGGAGGAAAGAGAGAGGAGAGGAGAGGAAAGGAGAGAAGAGGAATGGATGATATTGAGGAGAGGAGGAAGAAGAGAAGAGAAGAGAAGAGAAGAGAAGAGAAGAGAAGAGAAGAGAAGAGAAGAGAAGAGAGGGGAGGAGGAGGCAAGGAGGTTTTGGAGAGAAGAGAGGAGGATATTGAGGAGAGGAGAGGAGAGGAGAGGAGATAAGAGGAAAGGAGGGTACTGAGGAGAGGAGATCTATCTTATTGGCTGCCGCCAGGGTGAGGAAAAGGAGGGGAGATCTGATTGGTGGTTGCATAATAGGGTTGCATTACGATTGGCTGTTGCATAACTCTGATGTTTGGAAGCAGTTTGATCAGTGCTGTGTCAATCACGGAAGCTTAGCCAAACAGGTTTCCTTGGAGAGACACCCACAGAGACACACCCACTACTGTAATAAAGGTCTCTAGCCCCACCCATTATTATAATAATCATCATCATCATCATCTTCATCATCACCACCACCATCATCATCATTATCATCATCGTCATCATCATTGTCATCACAACACAGTATTGAACGCCATCATCATCATCATCATCATCATCATCATCATCATCACCACCATCATCTTTACGACCACCACCCATATTGGACATCATCATCATCATCAACATTGCCATCATCATCATCACCATCACCATCATCATCATCATCATCATCGTGCACTCCTTCCAGATGTGCAAAAGGTTTGAAGGCAGAAAGGGAGTGCTCTGAGGAGCATTCTAGAGTGTTCTGAGTGTTCTGGAGTCTTGCAGTGGGCCACAGGTGAGGGTGGAGGAAGGAAGAGCGCCTGAGAATGAGGAGTGGAATCAGGTGTGGAACCCTACGACTCTAGCACTTTAGAACATGTACAACTCTAGAACTCCCCAATGAGAAGTGGAATCATGTGTGTCACCCTGAACTCTAGTGGTGGAATAGTGAGGAATTCTAAAACTCTACAACACTCCAGGGACTGAGGAGGTGAATCATGTGTCAAAATAGAGGTCTCCAGATGCTGAAGAGTGGATTTACATGGGAACTCTAAAACTTTGGAAGTACAGCAGTGGAATCATGTTGAACCCACTGGAATGTGGACCTATGGAATGGTGAGACCTAGGATTTTAGAAGACCTCTCCGGAGGCTGGCATTAGAGAGTGCAATTACATGGAACTCTAAAAATTTAGAAGTATAGTAATGGAATTATGTGAAATCCTTTGGAAACCCTGGATAGTAAAAAGAACTTACACAGACTCTAGAACTATGAGGAGGAGTCTAGAACAATGGAGACCACTCTAGAGGGATGTAGAGCAATCTAAAACACTATTGGGGAAGAACTTGGGTGGAGTCTAGGGCAAGACTATAGAACTACAGGCCTGAGAACCGGTTGGGAACCTGTGGAACCCCAGTGGGGTCTAGAACTAGGATGAAGGGATCTAGAAGAGTGCAGTAGGAAGTTAGAACTAGAATGTGGTGATCTTGAAGAGAAGAGTGGACTTTGGATCTAGGATAGCTCCATCTCTCTTCCATTTCTCTTCCTTCCTCTTACTGTCTCTGTCTCCAGTTCTGTATGTAGCCTACTAGTCTTTTTTGTCACTCTCAGCAGCCTGTTTGTCTGGCCACCCGCAAGGATGCCCTTCTGTCTCCCCTCTTCGTCTTTCTGTTTTCACTACACTCTTGTGTATCTGCTTGTCTCTATGTTTGCCTGTTTGCATGCATGTTTGACTGACTCTCAACTGCATCTGTCTGTCAGTAGCCATCTGTCTATCTGTCTGCTTATCTGTCTGCGTGTCAGCCTGTCCGTCTCTTTGTCTGTCTGTATTTCTACCTGTCTCTTTGCCTACCTATCTGTCAGCCTGCCTGTCCTTCTGTCTACCTGTCTGTCCATCTGTCTGCCTGCTTGTCTGTCTTCTCTATGGATGAGTGACACAGTGTAGATATTCCTTTGCTAATATATTCTCTGTCTTGCAGTGTGTGTGTGTGTGTGTGTGTGTGTGTGTGTGTGTGTGTGTGTGTGTGTGTGTGTGTGTGTGTGTGTGTGTGTGTGTGTGTGTGTGTGTATGGCAGTGTACAGGTTCTTTTTCAGAGTGTGTGAGCATCCACGCTGTACGTGACTCTATCTGACAGTGCAGTTGTCCGTGTGTTTGGAAGTTTACAGAAAATAATTCTATACTGTAGGGAGTCATAGATACATACAGGCTCTAACCTGGTGCTGTGTGTGTGTGTGTGTGTGTGTGTGTGTGTGTGTGTGTGTGTGTGTGTGTGTGTGTGTGTGTGTGTGTGTGTGTGTGTGTGTGTGTGTGTGTGCGTGTGTGTGTGTGTGTGTGTGTGTGTGTTTTGGAGTCATTGCATGCAGGTGATCTGGAAAGTGGGATAAGGAAAGAAGGAAAAGAAGAGGGAAGAGGAGAGAGGAAGAGAGGCGAGGATGAGAGGAGAGGATAGGAGGAGAGGAGGAAAGGAGAGCAGAGGAGAGGAGGAGAGGGTCAGGAGAGGAGGAGAGGAGAAGAGATATGAGAAGAGAAGAGAAGAGAAGAGAAGAGAAGAGAAGAGAAGAGAAGAGAAGAGAAGAGAAGAGAAGAGAAGAGAAGAGAGGAGAGGAGAGAAGAAAGGAGAGGGGAGAGGAGAGAGGAGAGAGGAGAAGAAAAGAACAGAGGGCGAGAGGGGGTTGAGGAATAAAGGGGTTTTAGGGTTTAGGTTCTCTAAAGGAACTATGTGCCGGTTTGGGCACTACACAGAATTTAGATACTTACAGTAGGAGATCTGACACGCCCCCCTGGAGAACACATGGCCCTGATGCAGCCCACATGTGGCCCTGAATTAGCATTCACTTGGCCCTATTCTGGCCCTGATTTGGCCTTCCTTGGCCCTGAGTTGGCGTATCTTGGTCCTGTTATGGCCCTGAATTGGCGTTCCTTGACCCTGAATTGGCATTCATTTGGCCCTGATATGGTCCTGAATCGACGTTCACTTGGTCCTGATATGGCCCTGAATTGGCTTATTTGCCATTATTATCCTGCCATTTGGCACTCTTGTGGCCCAAAATATGCATTTGACTCTGTCCCACTGCCTTTGGTTATGTCCCAATGGGAAAACAATTCAGACATGATGTGGCCCTAATGAAGCCCTGATGTGGCCCTGTTTTGGCTTTTACTTGGCGGATGTGACCTCCAGATACAGCTAATTCGGCTCAAATTGGCTTCTTTATAGGACAGTTGTTATTCTGATGTGGCCTCCATAGGCTTTTTTCAGCAGACAACGTGACTAATCAAAACGGAAAAAGCGGCGGCCTAGTCGTGCTGTGTCGAGCTGTACCAGGTAGACAACGGGCAGTGGAAAAGGGCCTCATGTCCCATTTGACTCTGATTTGGCACTGATCGTATGCCTTTGATTTTATTCGAAGATTTCTTCAGCGGGCCTAAAACTTCTTCAAGGCTAGATTTGCTGGCTCTGCAGGGTAGTAGGTTCAAATCTGCTTTCTCTTAATAGGGCCAGATCTGAACGTTTAGGGCCAGATATGCAGTCTAACAAGGGCCAGATCAGTAGTCTTCACAGGGCTAAGTCTGCAGTCTAAATAGGGCCAGATCTGCAATCTTAACAGGGCTACGTCTGCAGTCTAAATTGAGCTGGATCTGCTGTCTACCAAGACTGGCTCTGCAGGCTACCAGGGCCATATCTGCAATCTTAATAGGGCTAGATTTGTAGTCTCCGGGGCCATTCTTAATGGGGCCAGATTTGCAGTCCACCAGGGCTGGATGTTTTCCAGAGAAGGCTTGCCGTGGTCTCTCCAGGGTGATCAGTGCAAATAATAAACAAACAAACAATAAATAAGTAAATAGATCATAAACAATAAACAATAAATAGAGAAGTTAAATAGATAAAGAGAGATAAATAAATGTCATAACATAAGTCATAACTAAGAACACCGGTAGGTAAGATGATGAATGCCATAGCAGTACTGTAGTTCATCCAGTACTGTAGTGAGGAAGTGTCTCCTTGGTAACACACTGGTGCACTCTGGGTAGTGTAGTGCAGTGCTGCACTGTAGAGTCTCAGAGTGCATCCTGGGTAATGTAGTGTAGTGCGGTTAAGTACCACCACACTGCTGTAGTGTAGTGTAGCGTAGTGTTGCAGTCCCATCTATCCCACAGCTGCTGTTCAGCCTTCTCTCTCTGCTGAAGTGTTTTAAATGTCTTCATGTTTACTCCTGTAATTGTCTTTGTTTCTTTGTCTGTTTTGCTGTTGTTTACGTCTTACTCCTTCGTTTGCATGTTCACCTGCAGCTGGTCGGCCGTCTTGTTTAGTGCTGATTGGGTGAGACAGTAAAGCAGAATCCTGCCCACTGACTCCTGATTGGGTGAGACAATAATAAAGCAGCGGCCAGCCCATCTCATTGGTCAAACTGTTTAGCGGCGGGCCACATGATTGGTTAGATCAGATCAGACCTGGTTAGATCTGCCTTCATTGGTCCTGCCCACTCGATTCTGATTGGTGGGACTGTTAAGTCTGAGCTGAGCTCCCACCTCTCGCCATGTGGATAGTGGAAGACACGTCACGGACGACAACAGCAGAGGAGGTCGCGCCCTTCAACCTGACCTTAAGAAGGTTATTTGACCTTGGCCCTTGGTCCGTGACCTTTCACCTTTGAGCAGCACCTGTGACTTTTGACCTCCAGCAGCAGGAGAGCAGGTCAGCAACTGTGACGCCTGCGCTGCGGAGGAGCTGCTCCGCTCCGGTGACCTGATGAGAGATTTGACCTTCAGCAGCCGACTTGAAGGTCGTGACCTGACTGACGAGAGAGACGAAGGAGAAGGAGGGAGATCTGAACTTTGACCCTGATGTGTCGACGGACTGGTAGCCGTGGAAACGAAACGCTTGACAGTCCAACGGGAGTCAAACGGCCCGCTAAGGTTAGCATTCACACACACACGCACGCACACAAACACACAGGCCTGTACCCACATGCCATTCCCCATGTCATCACACACACTATTACCTATGCATAATTAACTCATCTGTCAGTCCCTCACACACCCACACCCACACACACTACCTACACGTAACTAAAGTCTCTCTCTCACACACATCTACTATCTCTCTATCTACTCTAGATCCTACAACAACTGACTCTGCAGTGGATTATATGTGAGTGTGTGTGTGTGTGTGTGTGTGTGTGTGTGTGTGTGTGTGTGTGTGTGTGTGTGTGTGTGTGTGTGTGTGTGTGTGTGTGTGTGTGTGTGTGTGTGTGTGATTTGGCAACTGCGAGGTATGTGTGATTCTGTGCCTTTTATGCATTATGATTTTGGCTCGATAGAAT
This sequence comes from Engraulis encrasicolus, assembly GCF_034702125.1. Classification (NCBI taxonomy): domain Eukaryota; kingdom Metazoa; phylum Chordata; class Actinopteri; order Clupeiformes; family Engraulidae; genus Engraulis; species Engraulis encrasicolus. The sequence continues at coordinate 59,392,473 of NC_085857.1, forward strand.
AGAGCCCTGATGTGACCCTGATGTGACCCTCCCATGACCCTGATGTGACCCTCCCATGACCCTGATGTGACCCTCCCTTGGTCCTGTTGTGGCCCTCCCATGGCCCTGATGTGGCCCTCTCATGGCCCTGATGTAGCCCTCTCATGGCCCTGATGTAGCCCTGATGTAGCTTGGATGTGTTTTGGGACGTGATCCATCGCAGAGTCAGTTGTGACCTACGCATGCATGAATAACCATCCCCCCCCCCTGCCCGATCCCCTGTGAGTCACCATGGTAACACCCCTACTACACCCCTTTTCAATGTCACCATGGTAACCACATGCATAAACACGCCCCCTACCGCCCCTTTCCAATGTCACCATGGTAACGTAATGTGCATAAACAATTTCCTGCCCCCAATGTCACCATGACTGTATGTACGTGTGTGTGTGTGTGTGTGTACACGTCACTGCTTGGTTGGCAGCACTAGGTTGTGTGTGTGAGTGTGTGCACACATCACCACTGGGTGCCACATGTCTCAGGTTTCCTTGGATGACGTGGTCGTCCACACACCCCAACCCCCTAGAGGTCGTCCAGGGGTCATGGATGTCCTCGCCCCTGCCCATGTCCTTCCTCATATCTCCCCACCCCCCCAGACATCATATTAGCACACAGGCTCATCCAGACATCTGATTTCATGCTAGACATAATAGCATCCTTTCCAAGATGTGCCAGGTGCGTATGTATATTAGTGTGTGTGTGTGTATCAGCATATGTATATACTAAGTGCATGTGTGTGTGTCCATGTGTGTGTGTGTGTCCATGTGCGTGTCTAGACATCAGATTTGATGCTGGGCATCATCTGTGTGTGTGTAGGAGTGTATGTATGTGTATGTGTCTGTATTTGTCCATGGGTATGTCTGTATGTGTGTGTGTGTGTGTCTAGACATCAGATTCAATGCTTGGCATTCTCTTGTATAGTCGTCGTGCGCCACCTGCGCTCATGGCCCTTGGGCCGGGTACCGGGTTCGGGTACGGGGCCGCCATCATGGGCATGGGCATGGCGGCGCCTGCGTATGGCATCACATGTTCCGGGTAGAACGCCTCTGACGCCAACATGGCGGCCGCCTGTGCCTGATGTGACGACAGTCCATGGTGACTGTGAGACGGCGTGATGTGCATGACCGGGGGCGGGGTGTGTGTGTGCGGCGTGTGTGTGTGTGCATGCGTCTGTGGCTGTGTGTGTGTGTGTGTGTGACCGTGCCCGGAGTGGCCATGGGGAGAGTGTCCCAGCGTGAGAGGGGCGTGGCCTAGTGTGAGCGGCGTTATCAGTTGCTTGTAGATGTCAGTGGAGCTGTGGCCGTGCGTCATGTGGTGGAGCTCATCACCACGGAGACCGCTAGTCTGCAGGAAGGGGTTGACGTCCGATGGCGAGGACGACGAGGTGGGCAGGGGGTACAGAGACTTGCTCCTCCGGCCGACGCCCAGCCCACTCACACCAGCAGCAGCCAAACCCAATCCCAGCCCCAGACCGCCGCCGGGCACAGCTGAGGCTGAGGAAGAAGATGGGAGGTTGGCGGACGCGGAGGATGAGGAGGGCATGTTGGTGTGGTGAGCGCTCGGCAGGTTGGCGTACGGGGCGTTGGCGTAGTCCTGCAGGCTGACGCGGCGCGGCCCCAGGTGCGGAGGGAGGTTCTCGTACGAGTGCTGTCGTCGTAGCGATGAGGAGAGCGGTGGGCCGCCGTCGCCCTGGAAGTGGCTGATGAGCACTCCTCCCACGTCCTCATCTCCCTGCTCCGGGTCGCTCTGCGGCATATAGGCAGTGAAGGAGGCGGAGGGAGAGTGGGGAGGAGGCAGGTGCTGATGAGAATGTGGAGGGGTGATGGTGCCGGTTGGACTTGGTGTGCGTGGGCCCATACGTTGCTGCTGCTGCTGATGTTGTTGGTGTTGTTGTTGTTGATGATGTTGTTGGTGCTGGTGGTCCTCACTGATGTCGTAGAGGCCTGCCAGGTGCATGCAGTTCTCACAGCGTAGAGGTGGGGAGCGGACGGTGTACAGACCTGAGTAGCCTCCGCCACCTGAAAGTAAAGACAAGGTAAGGAAAGCAGACACATTTTAATAATTTTCTTTGGATCTCAGTAGGGCAAATCCAAATAGCACTGGAAGCAAATTTCCTAGCAGTCGGTAAGGATTGATCAGAATCCTAAAGTCCTGTGCACTACATTACATTGGTGTAAAATAATAGACCTGGGTCAGAATGGACAGTTAAGATTTAGGCTTCTTGGGGGTAAAGATGGCCCCTCCTCCGCCACATTGCTAAACTAGCAATTATTGCATAGATTGACCAGTATTTAGCAAAATATGTACACACACACACAATGTACGTACCTCCGCTGCCACCCAGGCGAGACAGGCAGCTGCGGCAGTGGGTGGCCCCTCCTAGTAAAAAAAAGTGAAAATTTATTTGTATAACACTTTTCACAGAAAAAACAATCAAACGCTTTACAGTTTGCTCATACAGACAACACACACAGAATATCTAAGCCGGGCTCAAACTACACGACTAGGCTTGATTCTCGTCTGAATCGTAAGCGATTGTTGGTCAAGATTTCCTCGTCGTGACCATCATTCTAAGTTAGTTAGATAATTTTGCCTGTTCAAAGACTCTGATTGCAAACCGTAGATGTCAAACACTGTTTGATATCTACGACTCGAAATACAACGGTAGGCATTGTCGTGTTTACGAATGGGGATAAGATTGACAGTTGCGATTTTCTTTTTGTGTGTGCTACAACCCAACGTCAAAATTGGACACAAAATCGGAGTCGTGAGCCTGGCTTTAGTGACATGCACATAAACACACACACACACACCTACTCCTACTCCTCCTCCACCTCATCCTCCTCCCGGCATTGCACCTCCTTACCCTGATGACTCCCCGTGGGTGTTGTACTCACGTGCCCCTACTCCTGCTCCTCCTCCTCCCACCCCAGGACCTACCGATGCCGCGTCTCCCTGCCTTGACAAGAACGACTTCCCGTATGTGTTGTACTTACCTGGCCCCACTCCTACTCAGGGTTGGGTTTCATTTGATACCGGTGCCAAATCGATACTTTTAAAACGGTTGCTGGAGCCTAAATAGTACTTTTTTCGGTACCTTTTGTAAAATAAATAAATAAATAAATATTTTTTTTTAAAAGCAGCAAATTTTCTAATGAAACAAAGACTGTATGTATGTTATAGCCATCTTTCAAATTGGAAATTTCAGATTAGAAATGTTAGTAATATAACTTCAGCATTATTATTCACCATTTCAGCATATGATTATTAACCTATTTAAAAAATGAAATTGAATTATTAGAAAGTCAAATTGGTCTCTACTCTACATAGCCTACAATAAGCAAAAAACTTGTCATCCCGAATTTATCAGGCAACAGATAGACAGCTTCAAAACAGCGTGTGTGCAAGAAAAGCCTCTCCTCTTCTCTCTCTGTCAAAGCAAGCACAGACCTAGAATAAACGCCCCCTCCTCTGCAGCCATTAGGCCTATTGAAGGCGTTTCAGAGATTAAAATCGACTGGCTGTTGATAGCAATTAAAACTTTAAAGGGACACTGTGTGAGATTTTTAGTTGTTTATTTCCAGAATTCATGCTGCCCATTCACTAATGTTACCTTTTTCATGAATACTTACCACCACCATCAAATTCAAAGTATTCATTATGACTGGAAAAATTGCACTTTTCATACATGAAAAGGGGGATCTTCTCCATGGTCCGCCATTTTGAATTTCCAAAAATAGCCATTTTTAGCAGCAAAAATGACTCTACTTGGACCATACTAGAAATATTTGTTTATTACTTAGTAAACTTTCATGTAAAGATCAAATTTGGCAATAGGCAGCCCAGTTTCAATGGACAGCATAGTTGCAGTACCTTTTTTGTCCATTTCCTGCACAGTGTCCCTTTAAAAACAATACCGCTATCATGAATAACGTTAGCGCTGAAGTTGTCCCGTGCGTAACTTAAGTCAATAATCACACAAGCGTCAGGTTCATGCCATGGGGCTCAGCGAAATCACACCATGTTGATGCAGATATGAAAGGTGGGTGAATTTAAAGGTGGGATGCGCCTAAGTTAAAAGCAAGTAAAGGTGCATTATTTTGCCACTGAATTTTCAACTATGCCCTGAGCCAGCGCTACCATGTGGAGCAGCTGGGGATGAACCCGTTGGCTTCGTCTTGCTTCGTCAAGCTTCTCATACTACTCGGCATATTTGGTTGAATGTCGCATTCTTAGATGTTTGATAAGTTAAGTGGTGTTGAATTGTCGAGGGATACTTCCATTAGCAACACTAATACTAGCAGTGCTGACAGATGCTTTTACAGTGCACCAAAACATCAACAGATTGGGAAATAGACGGCTGCTGCTGTGTTCTGCGAGTGACTACTGAAAACGGTGCCGCAGTTATCAGTGGGCATAGCCTAAATATGACGCTGCATACTTCGAGGCACCGAAATTAGGCACCGAAAATCACGTTGCTTTTCAGTCTGGTTAATACCGTTAATATGTGCCCTGGTGCCATACCAGTACAAAATTTCGGTGTCCAACCCTACTCCTCCCCCGGTACTTACCTGCCCCTCCTCCTCCTGCTCCTCCTCCTCCTCCAGCTCCTCCTCCCGATGTCGAGCCTCCCTGCCCTGTCGACTTCCCGTAGGTGTTGTACTTCTTGTCTGGTCCCTCTGGCTTGCTGTACATGGCCGTGTTAAACTTCTTCTCCTTAGCAACTGCACTGGCCATCACGTCCGGGTGGTGGGGGGGAGGACTGGTCAACAAGCTGAGGATAGAGGGATGGAGCAAGGGAGATGGAGAGAGGGAGAGATAGAGGGATATATTCAAATATATATATACAGAGGAAGAGAGGGAGTGAGGGGGAGAGGGAGAGAGAGAGATAGATAGAGAGGGAGAGAGAGAAAGAGAGAGAGAGAGGTGGATAGAGTGTGTGCAAACGAGTGCAGTGCAGCCTCTCCCACCATTCTGTTCCAGAGAAAGAGGGAGAGAGAGAGAGAGAGCGAGAGAGAGAGAGAGTAAAAGAGTGCAGAAATGGTTATAACCTACCTGCTGTTCAGCTGCAGCATGGTGATTGGCTGTTGCTGCGGCGGGGGTGTGTGGCCACTGAAGAGGTCTGGGAAGTGTAAGGAGGCGGGAACTACGGGCTCCTGGTCCAATGAGGAGTTGATGGAGTACACACCTCCTCCTCCTCTCTCTGCGCCTCCTCCACCTCCTCCTCTTTCGCGATCACCCGCCTGGCTCCCCTGACTACTCTGACTGAAGAGGTGGTGTAGAACACTGCCCCCGGTGGTGGTGTGGTTGCTCTGCAGGCTGGCGCTCTGCTGGCTACGTAACGTACACAACTCGAGATCGCTCAGGTCACGTGTCAGACGGCCAACTCCTCCCCCTCCAACTCCTCCTCCTCGCTTCCGCAGGACGGGATCCTTGTTGCCGACCCCCGGGTGACCTTGAACGTAGATTAGATTAGATTAGATGAGATAATTTAAATTACAATTAAAAATGAACTTGGCAGAAGAGAACAGGCTTTCCATTGCGCTGTCGGGCAGTTTGACGCTTCCGCCTCGTCCATTATTTCCCTTGATATCGGGACATCTGGTCGGCCGTTATTCCTTACATAGAAGTGATCTCCACTCTCAACAAAACATTTAACCCAGTAAGACATGTCTCCTTATAAATTATAAATTAGCTGTCACCAGAATGGCAATAGCCAACTCGTAATGTATTACTGAAGGCCCTGTGTACAGTCATAGTGGCATAGTACTTTGGCAATAGCGTATTACTAAAGGCCCTGTGCACTGTCATAGTGGTGTAATACTACACTGTAAACCCCAACATGTTCCACGAAACTCTAAACTTTTGTGGAAACTTATTCCCGTTAAAGTTTTAGTTTTGTGACCAAATGTTTTACGTAAATACTACATACATGCATGCATATGCAGGACACAAATTCTTTAAGAAGATGATCAAAAACTTTGAAATGACTGAAAAGATTGAAATCTTTAATTCCATAATTAGATTTTTAGTTTTTAGCAGCCCAAGTCAAGTATGTACTCCAAACTCTAAAATGCACAGAAACAATGGTTTACACAAAAGATTTGAGTTGAAAACTAAAACGTTTGTGTAAGTCTTACATAAAATCAGACATGTTATGTGAAAACAAATGTTATGAGAAAAAATACAATCTTGAATGTTTTAGTAGCTGCTACTCAAAGATCTAACATGCTCCATTGACATAAATATTTCGAGAATGGTGCAAAAATCAATGCAATTAGTACTTAGCAGACAGTTAAAATTTGTAAGTAAATAAGCACAGCATTGTAAAGCTATATTGGCTCTAAGTTTTTGATTTCAAAATTAAAAGTTTTATGTTTTCCCATTTTAGAGCCAAAAAAAAATCTTGGTTGGTTTATTGATTGGTTGGTTTATACTAATGCACTAGGCTACCACCCCTCTGTTTAAACCAAATATAACATGAGCTTTAATTCCACAAACGTGAACAATGCTTTATATCAAGTTTTTTTTTATTTTGTTCCATGTGGTTGACAAACAAAAACAGTAGACAATAACACAACAATCATACAATACACAACAATCTGTTCTAAAATTTAGACCCAGTCTATACAGTCAACAGTCAATATATTACAAAGAATCAACCTCAACACATTAGGCAATTTAGTAATTTATTTGTTGTCCATTTCTGAATCTTTTATTAGGAGTTGGTGGCTGAAGGAGATCCATATAGCCTAACTTACAATAACATTTCTCCCAAAATAGTGTCAGACTTCACAACACAGTCAGTTGTTTATCCTTTAGAGTGTTGAGTAGAGCTGATGGATCATAGAGTTCTGGTGGTCCCATATCGGCTGCCTGTGGAGCATAAATAGGCCTAATGAGTTTAAGGCTTTCATGAGGACTTGTTGGATTAGGCCCCTACAGCATGATTGCTACACTGGTTTATACAGAAGTTCAATGTGCAATATGTCATCATGAAAATGCAACGCATCACTTGTAAATACACTGCAGATGTATGATACAAGAAAAAGATTTGTATGAAAGGCCTACACAGTGCTAGCCTAACTAGCAGTAGCTAACATTCTAAGCTAAGTTGCTAACAAAACATACACACAGTGTAGGCCTAGCATCAAGAGCACCTAATGTCACACACAGCAACATAGTAAACTACTACACATACACACCAACACACTTTTATGGGTCTTTCTTACCTTGAAGTGAGGTTGGTAGACACATTTTTCCATGCCAAGTTGTCAGTTGTGGTTTGATGGTCACATGGTGTTGAGTAAATCTATCCCCCATTGACAGATTCACCATTTTTAGAGAAGTTTGTATTTTATGTTACATTTTAATAAAATAGGATTTCTATGGCTCTGACATGAATGGGTTTTCTTTACACAAAGCAGAAGCAGGTAAACAAAAAAAAACAACTAAAACAACCAAAAAAGTGAGTGACCGAGCCTTAGGATTCGAACTCTCAACCTCAAGATAAGGACATGCCAATATGGCTACATGCTGAGGACTGTCCCCTACACCACTCAACTGCAGGTTTTGTGTCCGTGGAAAGTTAACCCTGTTTGTTAGAAAGAATTGGACTTACTCATAATTAACAGTCAAATGTGTTTCACACATACTTTCCACTTCAAATTCGGCCTACTGACATCATACCAAAACAATAATGTTTTTTACTAACATCCCGTGCTGGGAATTGAACTTGAAACCATCATGTTTCGAGGCCAACTGCTTAACTGTTAGTCCATGACTGCCCAAGTACAACATGCTGACATCCATAGTCTCATATGTCAGATATAGTTCCAATTGACATGATTTAAAGAATTTGTAACTTTCACAGTTTCGCGAGAAATAAACAATAAATATCTACTTGAGTGTTTTTTTTATTGGTAATACAGGATTCAAACCTGCAATCCTCTGATCTTGTGGCCATTGCCCTATCCAGACCACAGCAGCTCAAACATTGTCTTGCTTTATCTAAGCATTTTTCTTTTTGTAATTTCGCTCAAAATTAAATGTGAAAAATATTGCTAATTAAAGCTGGAGTCATGGGTCTGGTGGCCATCTGAACATTTTCATACCATGTTCCAGGAAGTATGGAAGTAGGTAAGGTTATCTCCATGTTGGGGATTGAACTTGCAACCTTTGAGGTTGAAGACCAGCTGTTTAACCACTACTCCATGGTCGCCTCAGCTGTTGTCAAGACATCTAACCACTCATATCCCAGATAGAGTTCCAATTTACAAACTCAAAGACATTGTGTTAGGATGTCAGTTGTACTTAAAAACACAATGCCAACCAGAGTTAATTTATTGGTACCTGAAAACCTGTTGGGAACACCTAAAATGTGTATGTCATCTGGACATTTTTGCAATATTGAGTACTACAGCGTAAACTTTTCTAGTTCATAGTACTGTTGGGGAATACAGTGTATGGTAGCTAAGTACTACTGATAGTGGTGTAGTACTATGGTAGTAATGTTTTTTCCAATGACTGTTACAGTGTGCGTTAAGGGGCCACAACCTTCAGGACACACATAACATACAGGTATTCCACATTGGACCCTGGGTCTGGGTCGGGACAATATTTTTTGGTAAATAAACATGTAGCCTACATCCAAACATGCACATTTACACACAATTATATCATACCATAACTCTTTCATACCCCCCCCCCCCAACACACACACACACACACACACACACACACACACACACACACACACACACACACACACACACACACACACACACACACACACACACACACAGTCCCCAATTCAATAGACCTGGAATATTTACCCCCCCAAAAAATAGTATGAGTATACAGCCTTAGCAGCGTGGAACTACACGCTACTAGTACATCCAAACGTCTGACCTGGGACAAACAAATAACCAGATGAAAACAGAAAAGTCAGCTTCAGCAGGATTTTTTGCTTTTTTTATTTTTTAACATGGCACGTTCCAGGTGAAGAAGGGGTTTCACCCAAAACATCAGGATGGAAACAAAAAATCCTGGTTGAAGCGGACTTTTCTCTTTTTATGAACCCCTGATTTCTATAATACCAAACGCAAAATGTCAAATCTTCAACTTTCTTTTGTTTCAGACATGAGAAAGTTTTTATCTTTACCTGACATGTTTCTTAATTAGAGGGTCACATGGATGCTGGAGTTTGACATGCTTTAAAACATCTGATCTTGTGGACACTCCAACATCCATGTGACCCTCTGGTGAAGACGGAAGTTTCACCGTTGAATTACCAACTTGGTAACACTTTCTATGAAGTTCATATCTATAACATATTTATAACAAACTATAATTACTTATAATGCATTACGACTACACCCATAATGATTCATGAATCTTTATGTTTACAGTAATGAATAACCACGAATCTAGCTTATAATGCTTTATAAATCCAAGGGTGTTATGAGTGCTGGTGACTGGATATAAACTACAGGCTGCCTGATGGGGCTTACAGTGCATTATGATGGCTTATAGATGTGCATTATACAGTGCATTACAGATGCATCCATATGAACTTAACTTTACACATCAACGACTTATGATCTCACATGGAACATTATTATATAGCATCTTATTACAGTTTATCATCCAGGTCTGTGCATAGAGGGGGATACTGTCAGTACTCATAATGTACTATAAGCCCCATCAGGCAGCCTGTAGTTTATAACTTGTCATGAGCACTCATAACACCCTTGGATTTATAAGCTAGATTCATGGTTATTCTTTACTGTTAACATAAAGCATCCTGAAGTATAGTGAGTGTAGTCATAAGTAATTGTTGTAAGTAATTATAATGCGCACTGTAATTTGTTATAAATGCGACTATAATGCGCTATAGATATGGGCTTCATAGAAAGTGTTATCTTTTACATGTCTGAAACTAAGGGAGAACTTGATATAACTTTAAGACATAATGAACATGATGCTTCCAAAGGCAAAATACCTTGACCTTTGACCTCGGGGCCTGAGGAGAGGTCGGGGGGCGCGTCCTCGGGCAGGTAACGCTGGCTCTTCATGGTTGCCATGGATACGGAGGCGGTGGTTGCCGTGACAGCGGGCTGCTGGGTGTCCTCTTCGCTGGTGGACTGGGCCCCCTGACGCTGTAGAGTCTCTACTGACTTCTTCCACCGGCTTACCGCAGGCTTACGGGCACCGCCATTGGTCGGAACTCCGCCGCCGTCCCCTAATAGTAATGATGATAAAAAACATTATAATTATTATTATGATGATGATTATTATGATGATTATTATTATTATCATATTAATATTAATCCACAGCGCCTAAGCAGGCTTAAAAGACGAGCATAATAATAATAATAATAATAATAACTTGGTTTATATACCGTTGCTCATGGAGCCAAAGTTCGCTTGACAAGAAGGGTAGAGGCTAATAATAATAATAATCATTATTGTTATTATTATTATTATTATTATTATTATTATTATTATTATTATTATTAATTATGATAATAATTTCTAGAATAACTATACATATTTGTACAGCACAATTCATATCAGACATGCAGCTCAATGTGCCTAGCAGCCAGATTAACAACAAAAAATATTAAAAAGAAAAATAATAAGGAAATAAAATGAACAAAAATAAATTAATAAATGAAATAAAAATAAATTAAAAATGAAATAAATACAATGGGTCGATAAAAAAAAAAAAACCCCACCTCAACTCAAAATCAAACACCTCAACTCACATAACTCAAACTCGACTAGGGCCTGTTCAATAGTGCTCCACAACGCCCTGTGACAGATTAGGGTTAGGGATGGTTTTGATCTGTGCACAATTTCTCAACAAATTCGAAATTTCCCTTGCTTGTTTCGCTGCTCTGGGCAAAAGTAAAGCAGCAGAAACATTGCTTTACTGACAGGTTTAGGGATGGTTTTGGTCAAGGCACAGCAGAGCATTTTTGCATTGCCATTTAGCAACAGAAATTTGCCGTGGCAACAGAAATTCCCAGTCAAGGCGGGAAAACTGTGCAGCGTTTCCGCAGCGTTTAAAAATCACGACATCACGCGGAATGCACTGGCGTGAGATATAGTATATGCCTTTACATTATGCCAGTCTGAAAATTCACAGGAATCAGAAAGTTTAGACGAAAAAAGAATGGCATAGAATCACATGAATCAGTCGCACCTAGTCCCAGCGTGCCCAGCGCCCCTATGGCGCGTTGCCCGGGTAACAGGGGGTTGTTGTTGAGGGGGTTGAGCGACTCCTTGAGCCGGTTGCTAAGCAGGCTGCCTGTGTTGCTATAGACCGTGTCCTTGCTGTAAAGAGCATCCTTGGCAACCAGACTGTTGTTGTTGTTGCCCTTGGCAGCACCCATGATCTGGAAAGAGAGAGAAAGAGAGAGAGAGAGAGAGAGAGAGAGAGAGAGAGAGAGAGAGAGAGAGAGAGAGAGAGAGAGAGAGATACACATAGGTGTAGCGTAAGAGAGAGAAAGACAGATAGCCTAGATAGACAAATACACAGAGTAAGAGAGAGGAAGAGAGATAGATAGACAAATGGGCTCGATAGATGGGCTGAAGGGGAGGCTAGTTCCTTAGCGGATTTTATCAGGTGTAGCATGTTCAATATTATTATTATAATATTTTTTTATCCTGCACCGTACCGAAAATGTTCTGTAGGGTCTGAACTGAGGTATATATCGAGCCGTGACTTTTCTGTACCGTTCTAGCCCTAATAGATAGTTTGACAGAGACACTAAGAGAGGGAGAGAAAGAGAGAGGAAGAGGAAGAGAGAGAAACAAACACACAAAGAGTACCTGAAGTATTGCAGGTGGAGGGAAAGGGGCGGGGCCTCCGGGTCCAGGTTGGCGGGCGGTTGCGGAGGCTAGTTCCTTAGCGGATTTTAGCAGGTGTAGCATGTTCTGTTGAGGACTGAAATCCAACTCCGGAGCTTTCTTTAGCTCGATGTGGACGCCATGAATACAACTCCAGATCCCCTATAGAAACACACACACATGAATATATTTGACATTTAAGTAGGGGTATGCCCAAAGCTAGGCTGTTTAAGCATGTTCTGTTGTGGACTAAAATCTAACTCTGGAGCCGTTTTTAGCTCGATGTGGACACCATGGATCAACTCCAGATCCCCTATATAAACACACACACACACGCACGCACGCACGCACGCACGCACGCACGCACGCACGCACGCACGCACACAGACATTAATATGTTGTACATGTAAGTCGAAGTATGTCCAAAGCTAGGGTGTCTTATGAGGCGTGTTAGTCTGTGTGTGTTTGTCTCTGGCTATGTTAGCTTCATGGGTAGTGTTAGCACTTTAAGCTATATTAACTTCATAGTGTAACACACACATACACACACACACACTCACCCGGCTGATGGTAAAGAGCAGTCCTGGTCGACCGGAGCAGAGTCCGGTGAAGCAGAACCGTAGCCTCCAGTAGAAGAGGTGTTCCCATAGAAACGTAATGAGGGCCAGAGCCATGGCCGCCGCTAACATGTAGAACACCCCAGCCATGTTGTCAATATCCAGCTGGGAACTCATCACCTAGGAAACAACATTGTTACGTATTATCATTATTATTATTATTATTATTATTATTATTATTATTATTATTATTATTATCATTATTATTGTTATTATGTATATTTTTATGTATATTATTATGGTCATCATCATCATCATTAATATTATTATTATTATTATTATTATTATTATTATTATTATTATTATTGAAACGTGATGAGGGAGAGGCATGGCTGCCGCTAACATGTAGAACACCCCCGCCATGTTGTCAATATCTAACTGGGAACTCATCACCTAGAATAAAGAAATATATCATTTTACTGTAATATACTGTATTATATATGACATAACATGTAGAGGACATGCCATGTTGTGAATGTCTAACTGGGAACTCGTGACCTAGGAAATGGTAGAATATCATGTTACGACAGAATACGATAGAATACAATAGAATATCATGTTTAAATTGTATTATTATTATACTGTGTATCTTCATATTAGTGTAGAAGGCAGCTGCCATGTTGTCAATGTTCTACTGTGTGGCTGTGGGGCTGGAGGGGCAGTTTTGGTTGCTGCCAGGCGATATTGTGCCTACTCTACTGTGCCCACTCTTCTTTCATAACTCTATGGATATTCTCATGCTCAGGACCCACAGTCACAATAGATTATTATTGTATGCATGTGTTCTGGTTCGTTATTTTGTGGTCAGGACAAAATACCAACCTCCGCCTAGGGGAAATGCAATACATATAGCAAGGGGGTTACACTTTTTTCAGATTCATGTTCCTCACTGAAAAGGAGCCAAAGTCAGTGTAGTAACTGATAATATTTTCCTCAAGCTAAAAACTGAACACCTTACATTAATTACTTCGTAATTCATTTTTGGTCTGGATCCTTGATCCCCTGGAGCACTTGGGTGGAAAGAGTGAGCTCAGCTCTGGTTTGAAACGAGCTCTGACCAATCACTGACAGTTGACGCTCACATGTATGTTATTATGCATTTTCTTATTGGCTGGTAACACCTGCCGTCTGGTATATGACTGAAACCCTCCTCAGACAAGCGTAATCAGACCATTCTGGAATTACGAAGTGTGAGTGTGTGTGAGTGTGTGAGTGTGTGTGTGTGTGAGCGTGTGAGTGTGCGTGCGTGCGTGCGTGCGTGCATCAGGCACGTGCACTCCAATACGGCAGGGGAGGCACGGCCTCACCAGCTCCAGATGAGAATGATGAGATGCAGTAAATGTGAATAATAGTAACAATAACAGCTATTGTTTTCGAGCATCTGCACCATAACTACCATTTGAGCAGTATTTAAACAGTTTCACTCATTTTCAATCATTTCCGTGGCCAAAATCGTAATATTTGCCCATTTCATGTCAAATTGCTCCGAATACACTGAATTTGGGGCAACTCTGAACTGGCCTCACCCCGGATTGCGCAATCCCTCGTTAACAAGCTTGAGCGCATGCGCCATTTTGCTCGTTCTGTGAATGCAACCTGGTAATATTGTATTAAACGTTTTCATACACTTAATAGAAGTATGCATCATCCTGTAGATAAGGAAACACGTAGGCCTACATGACTACAAGCAAGCACACATACCTCCACATTGACATGGATACGGTAAGCTGGGCATCACCGGATCTCTGAGCACTGCATAGGCCTACAGCGACACCAACATCCCAACACCGGGAGAGCTCCAGCGGCCCTACTGCTTTCAGCTCTTTTTA
>NC_085857.1:59414313-59419313 GCF_034702125.1 Engraulis encrasicolus
TGGTGGGGGTAGTTACTTCCATAGACAAGTAACGTGTGTGTGTGTGTGTATATGTATACCTGGTCAGGGAGATGACAGCAAAGGTGGCCCATACAGAGACGATGACCTTGCTGGTGTGTGCGTGTGTGTGCGTGTGTGTGCGTGTGTGTGCGTGCGTGCGTGCGCATTCACCTAGCCAGGAAGATGACAGCAAAGAAGGCCCATACAGAGACGATGAACTTGCTGGTGGTTCCTCTCGGGTTCTGGACCGGAACCGAATTGTTGAAGACCAAACCCCATAATAACCAGATCGCCTTGCCAACCGTGAACGACGGGCCGTGGGGATCTGAAATTAGATCATTATAAAATTATATATGTTACATTATATGAAATGATATCATATTAAATTATATTATATTATTTGTTTTCATTAAAATATTCCAGTTGTTGAAGACCAGACCGCCTTGCCAACTGTGAACAAGGGGCTGTGGGGATCTAAAATGACATAATATAGACATTTAATATGTTATCAAATTAAATTAAAATGTAATATATGATATTGTAGTATTATGTTACATTACATTGTTATTGTCATTAAAATATTCCAGATGTTGAAGACCATATGCCACAGAAGCCCCTTCTCCTTGTCCATGAACACGACTATGTGTGAACACGACTATGGGGATCTAAACATGCCATATGTTACGCTATTAAATTATATTATTATGGCCCAGCCGAGCCCAATCAGCTGGGCACTGCACTGCTGCACCGGCGAACCGGGTTTGCTTTCGGCCTGGAGTCATTTGCCAAGCCTTCCCCGTCTCTCTCTCCCCACTTGCTTCCTGTCACCTCTCTAACTGTTCTGTCACAAAATGTTATGTACAAACCCCCCAACAAATATAAAAAATATATTATTATTATTAAAGTGTATCATATTTTGTATTAAAAACATGATACATATCATAGACTAGATTAATTACCTATGAAAAAGATGAGGGTTGGGGTCAGGAATCCCAGTGTTATTTATGGCCCATTTGGTACGAGGGAGTTTTTAAAGATATTCTCATTGATGTTCCGTAGGGCACTTTAAAACACCTCCCTGAGGGTAGGATTTGAAAATGTAGCCTAGCGGGTGGGAAGGGTCATTTATGATTTCCTGATTTTGTTTAAGATCTTTTCATGATATATTATACGTAGTACTTAAGTGCTTTTGCGACTTTCTTATTATCTTTGTATATTCAGTGTTTTCTATGTGTCTTATTTGTCGTCTGCATGTTTGTTATATTTTAATTCTGTAGGGAAATGTGTAATTCTAATGGATCAAAGAGGATTGGGGGCTTATGGTTGATAATGAGCTGTAATAAATAGCACAGTCATTACCAAACACACTCCACACACATCTAGTTGATATTTGCTAAGTGTTACTAAAACATGTATTTGCCTTTACATTTAATAGTCTTCATCATTATGTGTTTGTACTGTATCTTACAGTTTAGGGTTGATGTGTGTACAGTGTAAGTAGTCAAGGACAGACGACTGCACAGGCCTACAGGGCCCAGGCCAAGGGGCCCAAGAGCCAAGGGGGCCCTGTAGCTCTAGCCTCTATTTCCATTCTCATATTGTATTAACATTGCACTTTTATCAACTATATTTTCAATTTTTTTCTCAGAGAACTACCCCTATACCCCCAACAACATAGACTCTAACATCTGGCCTGATTTGTTTTGTACACTAGCAGCATCCATGGAGGGGGACCTATCTTGTTGTCTGGCCCAGGGGCCCATGGAGCCATAATCCATCCCTTTACTACTACAAAAGAGACCATAAAGTGTTACTCCTATTAATAATTCATATAGTCCTACAGTACATATTTTAATTATTAAATAATTTATTGAAGAGAGTCCAGAGCATCGAGCCTGGGCACGAAGAGATTAATGTTTAAATAAATAAAGGTATTATTATTCATGTTTAAGAATCAAAGTTATCTGTAAATCGGAAATATTTCCTTATATGAATATTTATAGGTTGGTCCTCTGTAACGGCAATATCTTTGATTCTCTAACTCAGGGCCAGATTAACGCACAGATCAGATATGGCTACAGCAGCCTAGGGGCCCCCCACCTGCCAAGGGGGCCCCCTTTTGGCCAAAGTGGGGGAGAAGCAATAATTGCAGAATTTCCAGTCTAGGTAATATTCATTCCTGACTCAGAATGATGACCAGGTCCCAAGCACCAAGTCCCTGCGGTAGTTATGATGATGATGGTGGTGGTGGTAGGGATGATGTTGATGATTATGACTGATAACTACTGATGCCAATGCTAAGCTGCTGTGACTCCCTCTTCTTCTTCTTCTTCTTTTTTTTTTTTTTTTTACTTTTTTTTAACCTATTTATTATTTTCTAGCCGCCCTCCTCCTTTTCTCATGCTGCTTATGCACTTTTTTACCAATGCACTTTTTACTAATGTACTTGTTTTTAACAGAAATATCTCATTTTTACACAACATCTTTATTTTTATTTATTTTATATACTTTTTAATCCTCCTGGTCCCATGTCTGTATGTGTGCCGTTTGCTTTTTGCACATCTGTATGTATGTTACTGCTGCAACAAATGAATTTCCCCATTGTGGGATAATAAAGGGCATACTTATCTTATCTTATGATGCCGTCTGAGCAATTTCATTGTTAAATTTGTATACTACTGTAGGGGGGCCTACAGAAACCTGCTTAACCTATAGGGCCCCTTGAGATCTTAACCCGGCCCTGGATTAGCACGTGCAAATGAATGTTTAAGAATCTAAGATATCACACTTATTGAGGCCCAGAACCTATAAATATTGATGTAAGGAAATATGTCAGATTTACAGATGAAAGCGAAAAAAATAATTATGAAAGATTTAGATATAAATGAAAGATTTACAGAAATATAGCAGGAATGAAATACAGATTAGGCAGTTTGAGATGTGTAGAAGAGGGGAAGAAGTAGTTATTGTCGCCCATGGGGAAGTTTCTTCTAGTCAAAGGAGCGTAAGACATGAAAAAACAAACACATTACAGTCAGATTCCCAAAGCACATTTGCGCCAAACAACACATTCTCCCGTGACATAAACAAGACATTAGACAAGAAGAACATCCTTACAGAATTACTAAAGATGTAGTAGTATATCACAGAAGCCCATGTGGCCTTTACAACGTGATAGAGAGAGAGAGAGAGAACAATGGTATGTACATTAAGAGCAGAAAAAAGAGAGGGATAGAGGGATGTAAAGAGAAAAGAGGGGGAGAGAGAGAAAGAGAGAGAGAGAGAGAAAGAGAGAGAGAGATAGTGATAAGAGAGAAGATAGGGAGGGACAGGGTGAAAATGAAAGAGAGAGAGAGATGTATAGAGGACAAAAAAAGCTATAAAGATGGTAGAGGGAGAGAGAGATGAGAGAGAAATGGAGAGAGAGGGAACGAGAGAGAGAGAGAGAGAGAGAGAGAGAGAGAGAGAGAGAGAGAGAGAGAGAGAGAGAGAGAGAGAGAGAGAGAGAGAGAGAGAGAGAGAGAGAGAGAGAGAGAGAGATAGCGATAGCAGGGGTGTAAAGGGATAATCCCTAGATGCCAAGTGGCATTTCCCTTTTCAATGAAGACGACAGGCCCAGAGAAAAAAAAAAGACAGCAAAGCACAGAAAAAAACAGAGAAATACAGTGAATAGAACAGAGGGAAACAGGGAGGAACAGAGAGAGAGAAAGAGAGGGGGGAAGAATGAATAGAAAAGAGAGAAACAGAGTGAGAAGGGGAAATCCCAAGACAGTAGGCCTACATGGTCTTTCTAATGATGAATGGAAGAGAAAGAGAATTGAAAGAGAGAGAGGGGGCAGAAAAGGAGGTATAGAAGAGAGAGAGAGAGAGAGAGAGAGAGAGAGAGAGAGAGAGAGAGAGAGAGAGAGAGAGAGAGAGAGAGAGAGAGAGAGAGAGCAGAAAATAGGGATATATGGTGTCAACAGTAAAAAGAAGGATAGAAACTTTACTAACTGCAGAAGGCAAGGAGGACCCCCAGGTGCCGAATTCACTAAACTAAGTATTCAAGAAGCTCAATATTCATAACTTTTAGGGAAGAATTAAGTTAGAAAGTAAAAAAAAAAGAATGCAGTTTGCGGATATGGAATCTTCTAAACTTTGGAATGTGAGACTAAAGTTAAGAGAAAAGTTAGGAAATTAGGAAGTTAGGAACTATATTTTTTCTATGAAAGCTTTGTGAATCTGGCCCCTGGACCCCAGTGGAGCGGCCAATACTTAACAATGCCACACCACACTTGGCAACAATCAGAAGACTTAAGCAATACGCCACGAGAGGCCATGGGTTTGTGTTCGAATTATAACGGGTCGGGGGAGTTGTAGCACGTCACGATGAGGAGTGCTATAAAATTCCTCTCAGCCATTGTAAATCGAACACAAACCCACAGACTCAAGTGGCTTATTGCTTATAAGACTGGTGCACTTAATCACAGACAAAATGTCTTTTTAAGTGCTTTATTAACAATGAATTTGCCTCACGTCGTTCAGTTGAGGAAGTGGTTGGTTATTGCAGCAACACCCCTGGCCGTGTGCACGTTCATTGTGCTGCCAGACACAAACTTTGCTACAAAAACTCAACGAGGCGAGATGCATACAGGTATGAAACGTCTTTGCAATCACATTGACACCTCAACCAGAAACAGAGCAAAGATGTGCTCTTGCTCTCCAGATTCTCCTTATCAACTTAGACGAAAATGTTTAAGTTAGCCACGCTTAGAATCTTCGTTTGCGACGGTGTGTGTTTGCGGCCAATGTACAATGGCCAATGGTGTGTGTGTGTGTGTGTGTGTGTGTGTGTGTGTGTGTGTGTGTGTGTGTGTGTGTGTGTGTGTGTGTGTGTGTGTGTGTGTGTGTGTGTGTGTGTGTGTGTGTGTGTGTGTGTGTGTGTGTGTGTGTGTGCGTTTGTGTGTGTGTGCTTACCTTTGCCCTGCGCCAGGTTGCGGTTGAAGCCGAGCGGACTGATG
>NC_085857.1:59431813-59434313 GCF_034702125.1 Engraulis encrasicolus
AAGCCTGGAGATAACACTTTTCAAACAAGAAATGTTATGACGACTTTGCTTATGCATCTCTCACATGCATAATGAGAATCAGATGCAATAATATCATGGACCGAGTAAAGAGGACCCCTCAGGTTTTGTCAACGAGAAAATGGCACATTTGATTCAATGTTCATTAAATGCAACAGCCAATAATAAATCCTCAAGTTGCTCATAACTTTGTTTGTAGTCTTAAGAGGGGCTTATCATCTGAAACAAACTATTTGGGGACTGTTTGAAAGTGTGAAAGTGTTATCAAGCAATTCGTTTTTAAGTAGCCTACCACTAGTTAGCTGCCAGCAGAGCTCACAATTTGCTTTCATTTGTGTTAGCAACTAGCTTCAGCTACTGCTTAACCAATTTGAAGTCCTAACACACAGTTAGCAATCAAATGTGGGCCATTACTTTCAACGACGAAATATAGAGAACTTTGTACATAATTTATTTACAAGCTCTGATACCATCCTTCCCTTGTATTCTTCCTAACAACCTCTGATGCCACCGTCGTAGTCACTTTTGACCGGAGCCAGCAGTGAGTGACTGGCAAAGACAGAGGGACAGGGTTGCCAGATGAGGCTGATGATTTCCAGCCCAAACAATGCTCAAAACCCGCCTAAAAGCACAAAATCCTGCATTTTTTTCTGCTAAATGCACACGGCCATCCTAAGCAGCCCAATTGGGCGGGAAACAGCCCAATCTGGCAACACTGCAAAGGGAGAAAGAGAAACAGACTGAGGGGGCGGGGCATGACACACTTCTTCCTAGCGTCTCGGGAGTGATTTCAAAATAAGAGCGGACAGCACGATCGGACCAAAAAAGAAATATAGATTTTTTTATTTTTTTTTTCATTTTTCATAATTATTCGAGGGCCACAAATAGATGCGCCGCACGCCGCAGGGCTGCTAATTGAGTATGAGGGTTCTACACTCTTAAAAAAGGGTTCTTGTAGGTTCTATATAGCAAGGAGACTAAAAGGGGTTGGCGTCTGCGCCTTAACTTTGAATCGTTTGTTGCTTGGTGCGACTGCTCACCAAAAGTAGTGATACTAAGACAGTCAAATAAGATGAGGCACACACAAGGCTTTGAAGTTCAAAATGTGTATTTTAGATGACAAGTTACAAGCTGGAGCTACAGACGTTTCGGACCAAGAGGCTCAATGATTCCGACCCGATACTCCTTTGCCAACACATCGCTGAGTGTACAACTTCAAGGCTGTGGCACTCCAGATGGTACACACTTCACTTTGAGAAAAAGAGACTGCCCTGTCCTGGGTAAAAGCACAAAACATATCTTTAAAAAAAAGAAGAGGAACAAAAAAAGATGAAGATCCACTTAGGGTAGGTTGAAACTGACAGAAGTGCCACAACAGACAGTATAAAAGACATATCTTTAAAAAAATATATATGAATAAAACAATTAAGATCTACTTAAAGTATGGTGAATCTGACAGTGGAGCTCAGAAGTGCCACAACGAATAAGAGAAAAAGCACAATCACACACACAGCTGGACAACCATCAGACGCTCCCAGATGTCCCCCGCCATCTCAGATCTTATTGCCAAACGTGAACAGCAGTTGGTGTCTCACGCGAAGAGGCAGAGGTGCGCACATATAATATGAAAGCGAATAAGAATAAAAAAGCAAAACGGGAGCAAGTGTGTGGACATTCAGCGTTATTATCATACAACAGCTGGCCTACCAATACTACGGTTAATAGTAATATGAGTTCAAAACATTTGCCATTGTCACATCCAAGTGGTCATGAAGAGAGAGAGAGGAGGTGAGGTGAGAACTGAGGTGAGAATAAATGAGTGCAGTCCCACCCCTCTGAACATGTCATCCCAGATATAGAGAAAGAGAGGTTTAAAGAGAGAGAGAGGTGTCGAAAGTCCTCTAGTCCTCTGGATGGAAAAAGAGATAGAGAGAGACAGAGGGAGAGAGAGAGAGAGTTAAGGAATATACACGAGTGTAGCCCCACCTCCCGTACCATGCCATTCCAGACAAAGAGAAAGAGAGGGAGAAGATAGAGGAGAGAGAGGAAGAGAGAAAGAAAAAAGTAAATAGAGAAAGATGGAGAGAGAGAGTGATGAAGAGATAAGGAGAATAAATGAGTGTTGTCCCACCTCTCCGGCCGCAGACAGAGAGAGAGCGAGAAAGGAAGAGAAAGAGAGAAAGGAAGAGAGAGACAGAGGCATAGGGAGAGAGAGAGAGAGAGGAAGAGAGAGTGTGTGTGAGAGAGAGAGAGAGAGAGAGAGAGAGAGAGAGAGAGAGAGAGAGAGAGAGAGAGAGAGAGAGAGAGAGAGAGAGAGAGAGAGAGAGAGAGAGAGAGAGAGAGAGAGAGAGAAATAGATGAAGAGAGAGATGTCCGCAGACAGATACATAGTAAGAGTGTGTGGAGATGCTTTTCCAAAATTCCAAATGAAGATAAATGAGTCCGACACACACTCTCACACACTCTCAGAAGGTAAACCTGA
>NC_085857.1:59449313-59454313 GCF_034702125.1 Engraulis encrasicolus
AAACCTAACCCTAAACCTAACCCTAAACCTAACCTTAACCCTAAACCTAACACTAACCTTAAATCGCTTGTTTGAAATGTTTGATTACCATGTGAAGTACAGAGAGGGCGTCAAACTAGTGGGTCCCTTGGTCCCACAGCCCATTGAACTGTTTGTGATGTGGGACCAATGGACTGTGGGACCAATGGACTGTGGGACCAACGGACCTAAAATTAAATTAAAAAATCTTAGTGATGTGGGACCAATGGGCTGTGGGACCAATGGGCTGTGGGACCATTGGGCCTAATTTTGAAAAAACGCAAAAGTCTTAGCAATGTGGGACCAATGGGCTGTGGGACCAATGGGCCGTGGGAACATTGGGCTGACCCCGTGGTTGCCCTGGCCACACCGCCTGAAGTCCAGTATCACCTCCTTCGTTTTCTTGGAGTTCAGGGCCAGGTTGTTGTCTTGGCTCCAGCGTGCCAGCTGCTCCACCTCCTCTCTGTAGGCCGTCTCGTTGTTGTCAGAGATCAGGCCAATCACGGTTGTGTCGTCAGCAAATTTAATGATGGTGTTTGTGCTGTGCTTAGGATCACAGTCATGAGTGAAGAGGGAGTACAAAAAAGGGCTCAACACACATCCCTGTGGCGCGCCTGTATTTAGGGTGATGGGTCTTGAATGATGTTTTCCCATGCGTACAGAGGTCTGTTACTGAGGAAGACCAGTATCCATCTGCAGACATGGGGACTGAAGCCAAGGTTGTACAGCTTAGTGGCCAGCTTGATAGGGTGAATGGTGTTAAAAGCGGAGATGTAGTCAATGAACAGCATCCGCACATACACTCCCGGTCAAAAGTTTGGGGTCACCACACTTTCCTCCCACAATACTTCTTTCTGACAGTTAAGCTTATTCCTTTTCAATTTCAGTTCTGGTATAAAATCAGTGTATAGAGTTATTGTTCTTTGAAATTAATGCATGCAACAAATAAGCAATTTGATATTGGAAAAAGTAACTGTTGAGTGGATTTACTTGTATAGACAATGCATAGAATAGACCAAAATGTATCACTAACTTTTGACTAATCAAAGTGTACCTTTACTAAGGTAGTGTCTAGTCTGGTGTACTAATCAAAGTGTAGACTCCTTTGGCATTAAAGTGGAAATGAAGCACTGACAACTATTATCATTTTTTGGCGTCTTATTTATTTTCATAAACGAATGGATGTTCGTTGGACTGCATATTTAAGTAGTTTTGCTGAAAAATGACATGTTATTACCGAGTTTCGCCACAAGGGCGCAGCCATGTTCTACGCCTACGTAACGCGAATGGTAGAAGTTGGTGGCTAATGTAGCCTTCCATTCACTTAACGTTAGCATGTGCTAACTAGAGCGCTAACTGACTCTAATCGTGGCAGTAAAATTGAAGAAGGACGAGGGGTTCATTTTACATTGTCCCTGGATCTTCTATGGTATAGACCTACTATCAGATGAAAGAGAAATGCCAAGTGTCATTATCACTTTGTGTCAAAAAAGCCTTTGCTACGAGCATGCATTGCCATTGCATCTATCATAGGACAGGAGTCAGGACTGTGGGACTGCTCGCTCTCATAGGTTTGTAGTGAGAGACCATCACCAATAACGTCTTTTTCTTGCATTGTTGGACGCTAATCTGAAAGCCCATGTTGTGAAGTTGACTATGTGGTCCAATTCAATCATAATTGAAAATAACTTGCAAAATTGGCGGAAGTTTGGAAAGCTTTGCGAAGGGACGCAGCCTGTGTGTGCTATCCCTCCCCTCTCTCCTCTCGCTCACGGAGTCGGAGGAGCTTTGGGGAGTTGATGTCACGGGAAATGACTACACACATTAAACTATGATGGCCTAAATTAAGTTATGGCATGCTTATTAAAGTAGCTGCATCTATTGTATTAAACTATTTTGTTATTGAAGCCGCGAATGCATCCTCAAACTGGCTGGCGTTGTTGCCTTGGATTTGACTGGATAACACCGATAAACGTGGGCACGGAGATGTGAAGTAAAATTAATTCAGGTGCTTGGAAACTGTTGGCGAAATCATCGGAAGATGAAGGTAGGGAACTGCAACATTGCACGATTATGAATTGTGATCATGTTGGCTCATGCCAAAATTGGTTAGCGACTTGTCACCTTAGCAAAAAAGCTGCTTGTTTACCTGTGGTTCATGTGATGGGATGTCTTGTCTGCCTTCATGCCTCATATTTGTTCTGTCCCACCCAAACACGTAGTCTTGCTTCATTTGGCTCATAATCAGCCACGCAAGGCCCAAATGTTTAATTCACTACTATCATAACAGTATTAGAATAGTAACACTACCATTCGCGTGACGTCATCCGCTGTTGGCTGGAAACGTTAACAGAAACGCTACGTGTTTGTGCTTTATTTTTTTGTATTAACGCCTTAAATTTCAGACTTCAAAAATATATATATTTGCTGGCTTATCTTACTGGTGTTATAGACCCCTATATTAGGTCACTGCTTCATTTCCTCTTTAATAATAGTCAGTTGCGGTTCTACAGCTTCATTCCCGGTATGAGATGAGTTCCAGAATTGCCCATGAGCTCTATGAGCCCCATGCATGCAAAAGTTGATGTCTGCTCTTGTCAATCCATACAATGCCGGATGATATACACATTATTTGAAAGAGGAGAATCTACACTTTCCAACGATGTATGGCACTGGCTTGCACACTAAACAATCGCTGAGACAATGGATCGTGCATTCGTAAGTAGGTTCATTCTGATGACTAGAAAACCATGCAGCTACTTTGACTTGAATTTGCGGACGAGGTGGCAACCTAACAAATGTCATACACCTACCATTGGAAAGGGCAGACACTGAGCTTTCCAATAGTTCCATGCATTCTCTGATAAACCAAAGAAATGTCTGTAGAAAAATGGACAAGAACACTTATTTCTATGTAATAAATGGGTGAAAAAGCTTGGTTAGATTTCACTCTTCTGTCCAGTTTAACCAATTTTATGGGTAATCAAACATTTTTTCACCTGTGGCTGTTCAGTACTTTCCATTTTTCCATTTCAAGCTATTTAAAAGATGTTTGCGACTTGAGTTGCAAACAAATAACTGGAAAAATGAAGGTGAGAGAGGGCAGTGTGAATGGCCAATGAAATGGCATCCTCTGTAGATCTATTCGCCCTGTAGGCAAATTGATGCGGGTCGAGGGATGGTGGAGTGATGGATTTGAGGTGTGCTAGCACCAGTCTTTCAAAGCGTTTCATCACAATAGGTGTGAGCGCTACAGGGTGGTAGTCATTGAGAGACTTGATGGCCGCCTGCTTGGGAACACGAACAATGGTACTGGTTTTCAGACAAATTGGGACTGCAGCTTGTTCTAGGGAGATGTTAAATATGCAGGTAAAGGCTGCACTTAGTTGGCCTGCACAGTGCTTTAGGACCTTCCCAGGGACCCCGTCTCGTCCTGGTGCTTTGTGAGGGTTAATGCTGCTGAGGGCTCGCCGAACCTCGTGCTCGCTTAACACCAGGCCTACATGTGGGGCATTGTCTATCAGTTCAGTGGGGGAGTGAGGGATGTCTCTGCTTACTGTCTTTAAATTGCCTTTACGAAGGGCCGCTGGAGCTGATCAAAGCTGATTGGTTAAGGTAAGGTAGGGAAAGAGGTTAGGGTGGGATACGAACATGCAACTCTGTGATCTGATGGAACTGAGCAATCTGATGTGAAAACAAATATGCCTATGGGACAATAAACAATCTAATCTACAGTCCACCTCCCTAACCATTACACCACGGCTGCCCACAATTTTCCTTTATTTTAAATTCATATAACTCTAATTCTTCAATACAACTCTTCCCATGTCATTACAATATGGGCCAGTATTACTGTGCATGTACACCAGAAATGACCTAAGCTGCCGACTAGCAGAGATCGCTGTTTCGCCATGAATTCGCTTTATTCGCTCTGGACATGACATTGACATGTTTGACTTAGCGAATCACATAACGGCTCTGGCTTGTCAGCCTGGGGCGTTGAGAGATATGAACAGCCCAATTGGTTTTCACCAAACGGCGTCACAGCGCATTGCCATAATATTAGTTGTTAGAGCATTTACAGTAAGGGACTGGGTCTTGGAATCAGAAGGTTGCAGGTTTGAATCCCATATCATCCCTGGCTGAAGTACACTTAAGCAAGTCATCTAACCCCAGATTGCTCCAGGGAACTAACCAATACCCTGTACCCAATCAACAAAGAGATGAAACCAATACCCTGGAGTCAATACTGATCTAAGGGAAGTAAGCAATACCCTGTACCTAAACAGTAAGCTGCTTTGGATACAAGTGCCAGAGAATCAACCAATCAGAGAGGAATTGGGAGCACAAATGGACAGATCAGAAAGGGCTTTGCCCACAAGTCTACCAATCAGACAGGATTATGGTAACCAAGTCAACCAATGACAAAGGATTATGGGCCCGAGTCAACCAATGGAAAAGGATTATGGTCGGATTTGGCCAATGAGAGGATTTGGGGTCATCTTTGTTTGTGCAAAAAGTTAGTAGTGTTGCCCAGGTTACATCAGCCCATAGAAATAGCCTTCACACACACACACACACACACACACACACACACACACACACACACACACACACACACACACACACACACACACACACACACACACACACACACACACACACACACACACACACACACACACACACACACACACACACACATTTAAAGTCACATATACACATCAACACAAATGTGTCCTGCACATACCTACATGCATACAGTCCTACACATATCACACACAAAACACACACACACACACACACACACACACACACACACACACACACACACACACACACACACACACACACACACACACACACACACACACACACACACACACACACACACACAACATTTACACAAATGCAAATGCCTGCATACCAACACTTAACATACTTAGACGCACATATACACACACATACTGATGATTGCACAC
>NC_085857.1:59459313-59464313 GCF_034702125.1 Engraulis encrasicolus
AAGACATTGATATCGAATCATATCATCATGAAGGCTGTGATTTATACCCCTAGTGTGTGTGTGTGTGTGTGTGTGTGTGTGTGTGTGTGTGTGTGTGTGTGTGTGTGTGTGTGTGCGTGTGTGTGTGTGTGTGTGTGTGTGTGTGTGTGTGTGTGTGTGTGTGTGTGTGTGTGTGCGTGTGTGTGTGTTTGTGTCTAATGTGTGTGTACGGTACTCTTTTAGGACTCCTGGGTACAGGAGTGGATACTCACAATGTGACACTGAAACCCCTTTAGGGCTCTTGCAATGGGCCTTGGGCTACTTTAAATTCAAGTTAAAATTCAAAGTCAAATATGCTTTACTGGCATACATGTTTGTATCAGTGTTGCCAAAGCTAACAGCTAACATCAAAATACAGTGTTGTGGGTATAGAACATTACGTTACACACACACGAACGCATGCACTTAGGCACGCACACGCATACACGCACACACTGAAGCTTGTGTGCTAAGAATGTAAAACACACACACACACACACACACACACACACACACACACACACACACACACACACACACACACAGACACAGACACAGACACACGCGTGCGCACACACACACACACACACAAACCCAAATCAATTCATTGTATACTCTCACTGTCCCTCAGGGTATGGCATGCTGCAACATATTTTGCTGCTACTTTACAACTGTGTCTTTCTCTAAGAATGCAAGCCATTTTTTCATGATCATTTTGTAGGTTCAAATTTGGTTCTTCTTTTGGAAAGATTAGAAAATATTGTGACGAATTTGTTAATTTTGGAAAGTGAAACAGAAAGTGCACCTCTTTACATTCATTCTGTAGCAAAATACATACAAAGTCATGCCTGGTTTAAAACTCTGGTGATGTGATCCTGAGGGGGAAAATGTGTCCCCCACCTGAGAAACCAACACACACACACACACACACACACACACACACACACACACACACACACACACACACACACACACACACACACACACACACACACACACACACACACACACACACACACACACACACACACACACACACACACACACACACACACACGAATATAGAGCTGGTTTGAAACTCATTTCATGGTGTTTGGATGTGCAGTGCTCCTCAGGGTGGTTGATGGACGTGGACACACACACACCCACACACACACAGAAACGCACATGCATATGCACAATCATATATGCGCACACACATACACACGCACGCAGGCACGCCGGTACGTAGACACGCAGCACACACGCACGCACGCACGCACGACCGCTCACACACATACACACACTCAAGCACACACACACACACACACACACACACCCACAAACATGCACATGCGCAAACACATGCGTAGACACATGCGCACACACGCGCACACACACATACACACACACACACACACATACAGTACATACACAAACGCATGCACTCGCGTTACAAACACACTACTAGAGTCACCATGCACACGCACACGCACACTCACACACACACACACACACACACACACACACACACCAGTGCTTTACACTAACTTTTTCGCTTACCAGCCATTTTGGCTAGTGGTTTTCCTGACTCACTAGCCATTGGGCCTTTTCACTAGCCATAATTTTCTTCGCCATCATAGCAGCTTTAATGAATTATATAATAGGCTGTAATAATGTAATGTATGATAATATAACATAATATAACATAATATAATATAATATAATATAATATAATATAATATAATATAATATAATACCTAATATAGGGCCTGATAAATAGATTAACTAGAACAGATTAACTTATCTGAGGAATGGCATAGCCGTGCAGAAACACCAAGCACAGTGTTGTGGAAGGGCACAAATGTAAGCTACATGAGAGCAAAAATATTTCCGTCTTTGATCTGAAGGGCACTTTCGATGCGCAAAGTAGATAGTGCAAAGTCATTGCCAAGCTTCGCATGTCCTCGGTCATGGATGTGGAATAACACATCTTCTGGAATATTTTCTCATAAAAGTAGGCTATCCACTAGAAGGCACACACATAGGCCTATGCGGCCGGTAACTACAGAAGGAGTTACGACTTCCTTTCATTCCGTTTAATATTGAGTTGTTTAAAACATAAACGGACGCAAGGCAAGATGGGCACATGCGAAGGGACATGGGACATGATTTTGTGCGGTCTGGAAGGCTACTACTGCACGTTGTTTAAGCCCCGTTTGACAGTCGGGAACAACGGCACAAGAAACATGGAGGAATATTAAGGTATGAAGACATACAGGCAAATCAGAAAATTATTTAAACCGAACATTATTAATGCCGCATGTGTCCTTGTCTTATCGCTGCGCTGATTAGTCTCAAGACTTTCACAAGACTGAGGTGTTCTCCTCTCGCCTTGGTCATTTTAATGTCCACTACTACTATGCATTGTACTAATGACAGATCCCAAAACAGGTCAGTTGAGATGAACTTCGCTACTTTATTTTCACGTGAAGGTTTTCAGTGACATTTCCAAAACGCGCGCTGATGTGCCGGACCGGTAGCTCGCTGCCGCACAAGACTAGCTCTATCAGATTCCTCTCGAGCGTGAGACACAGGTGACAAGTGACACAGGTGCTTCATGGGTATTGTAGGCTCGCGAAAGCGCATTGCATTGCGTTTGTAGAAAAGACGGTCCGAGGGAAAAAACTACAAAATGCGGTGCCTCATCATTTAGAATAGTGACGGACCCGCCAGAATGGCTAGTGAACCTTCGGTATCTACTAGCCAACGCCGACTTTCACCCGCATTTGGCTACCGGGCGTGTGTTAGTGTTAAGCCCTGACACACCCACAGTCCAGTGGACTTGGACTTAGCCAAAGCTGTCAGCGTCCCTTAATGGGGAAATAGTTCAAATGTTACACAGTTGACCGGAGACGGTTTTAAGCGTTACACAGGCAACAGGGGGAGGGTTATAACTGTTACACAGGGCAAGGTATATGGGCCCTACACTGTCAAAGCTGTTGGCCTGATTAGGGGGACTGTTTAAGTATTACACAGGTGATGAGGGAGGGTTTTGAATGTTACACAGACAACAGGGGGAGATTTATAAGCATTACACAGACAGCGTTTCTATGAAGTATAGGGTGCGTTCCAATATGTGACCTTGCGTCCCCCACTTGTGCTTGTGGCCTCGCACCAGGAAGTAATATGTCGTGGTAACATCATTGACAACAGCATTATACTTGAATGTCTTGCAAAAGCTCAGTTGTTAAGTCATTTTCTCAATTGCAAACTGGATGGTGAATGAAGAATAGTCCCCCAAAAATTGCTGTGACTGGTTAGGCTGACAGCGGGGAAACTTAATTGTTTTCTCCACTGAGGCGGGGCATCAGCAGAACGTGAGGCCACAAGCACAAGTGACGCAAGGTCACGTATTGGAATACACCCCCTGTATCCAGGGAACTATCTAACGTACGGAGTACTTAAGGGTATTTCTAGGTTTCCAGTGCGCTTTTGGCAAACGCAAAATGTCAATTATCAGTACTTTTTTTTTCAAATAAATGACCTAGATGTTTCCATAGTGTATATATTTCCAAGTTTCCAAACAAACAAATTGCCAAGCTTAATCTTAAATCATTTGATAAATACTCTAATGAAAGCGAACATTTGTTTGATTATTTTGTCAACAGTGTTATGGAAAAATACTATGTCATTTCAAACATATATAAAAATATTACAGAGTTGAAACAACATACGTTTGAAAGTGCTTATGTCCCTTAGCAATAATGTTGTCATTAATCTGTGCAACTGATATAGAAAATGTGATTGTTGAGCTTCATAAGTAGGATTTTATGATGCACTGTGATACAGACTGACACATTTTTCATTATAAATCCCTGTAATGTCTGATTTGAATTTAGTCACCCTCCTTACACAAGACTTCCCTCTCTAGAGATAATCCCTAGTGTCTGTTCATAGGATTTTTCCAACACATAAGGGATCAATAGCACAAAAACACTTTCAAAACAGTCAACCGTGTTACTCAACTGTGTTACGGTCAACAGAGCAGGGGAACAAGTCAGAATTTTTTTAGGAGAAAAAACAGAGCAGACAAACCCATCTCCCTAGAACACAAATTATTTTGTTTGTTTGTCTGTCAATATGGAGATAGTTTTCCAAAAACGTACTCCTCCTCAACTGTCATAGCTGATGCGTAACACCATTGACAGTAACACGGCTTGACATTTCAGCCATTTTTATGGTGTTGTGCTAACTGAGGACCTCAGAAGTTCCACCACAACACCTTAATCAATTCATGTATTTGTATGCTTTATCTGTGTTTTTCTACATGTGATTTCTAATTCAGATTCTTATGAGTATGTTGATAACACAGTTGACAGGCAATTTTCCCGCTATGAGAACATGAAAAACAATGGATTAAATTATGGAAGGATGGAGCTCAAAACTTTCCAAAAAGTCTTCCCATATCCTGCCAAAGAGGTTATGACATCACGTGATGTTATTCGTATGGCCTAAGACCAAACCATTACTGATTTATGGAGGGGGTTTCAGATCGTGACACAGTTAACATAGTTTTTGTGGACACACACAAAATGGCAAATTTATCGTATGTATAATTTAATGTATAATGGAAAGCACAATGGTCTTTCTGACAGTTTTGTCATATTGTGATGATTACTGTGTATCAACATTTGCAATCGTCTTGGGAAAAACAAGTTTCTTTACATGCTAATATGAAGACTGAATCTGACATTTGGAAAACAGGACGGCAGGAAAACGCCCAAAACCAGTATTAAATATTCATTCTTGCTGAGGGAAATAATGCTATGTCTTCACTTTCTGTATTATATGAAAGTTAAATGTGTGCTACAGGTAATGTCCAAAACATCATTGGATGCAGATAATAATTAGTGGAATTGGCAAATAAAATCCATGAACTTAAAAGCGCAGCTGAATGATAGAATGACCCTTAAGTGTTTAAGTGTTTAAGAGTTACTCAC
>NC_085857.1:59471813-59474313 GCF_034702125.1 Engraulis encrasicolus
CAACCCGCGACTTTACAAAATTCAAAGCGACTGCTCAAAAAAAGAAGCCCAATGTCGCTTATAATAAGCGGACTTGGCAACACTGCTTGCACTTTTCACAAGTCCGAACTCTGATAAAGGCAGAGGGAGGGATAGCTCGCGCATGAAATATTACCGGTATGTTAGGTGTGGTAAGTCGCATCGTGTGTTCGGGCAGCTTGCCTGTGGAAGAAAATGTTGTCGCGACAATTGTTTATTGTTTGTGTGTCAACTGGCGTTTCTTATCTCGTATGTGCTTTGCTTGCTTGTTTAGAGTCGTAGCTCTACCACAGATTCTGTAAGAGACTTATAAGGGCTGTGGCTCTACTACGTAGCTGTTTGATAAATGCGGATGAAGGCTACGCGTGGAAAACGTGTTTACATTCACCAGTCGTTGTGTTCCAAAATTACGGAGGGAATAGTTATCCAATTTCTTTCATTCACGAGCAGGGAGGTGTTGCTTTGTTGACGCTACAGGGAAGTTTCCTGGTTTAAAGAAAGTTGTGGCTATAGGCAACAGCTACTTCAACAAGCTTTGCATGAAATCGTGCGTGTGTAACTTAGTTCTAGTGTGAGTGTGTGATATTGTACTCTGCAGTATTTACGAAGAGACTGGTTGGTTTATAGTTTTGTTTATGTAAATGAAAAATGTAAAGTTGTGTGTAGTAGTGAGACAAAAGCCTTTCATACATTTATTTAAGGTTGTCTGTTGTCTGTTTGAAGGTGTGTCTGCAAAGCTCTGAAACGTTTTGTCATTTTTGTCTCTTCTGCTCTGGATAAGGTGGACTTCTCTCCTCTGACCTGTTACCAAGACAGCTGGGTGTGTAGGAAACTGGAACTAAGTCACTGAAGAAGTAAACCGATGAAAACCGATTTGGATTGTCTGAGAGATGTAAGTCAGTGAGTTCAGGATAAATGTGTATCAACTGTATTGTAGGCTTATTACTTGAACAATAAAATCACAACAACTGCTTATTTTTCAGCTGTAGGACACAAGTAAGAGGAGAAGAATGCTGCTCAGCTGGGTCGGCGTCGGCCACACTACTTATTCAAGAAGCCCTTGGATATCATCGGCATGTATGAAGTAAGTTTTTAATGTCATGCACAACAGCAGGCGTGAATGCGCTCGCACACGCACACGCGTGCGCGCGCACACACACACACACACACACACACACACAAACAATGAGAGCTGGCCTGATATTGTTCTTTGATGCTGTGAATGTGTATGGAATGACTACTGTCTGGTGTCACTTCAGACAATTTTGCTACGGTTTACTGTATGTTCTGTCTATCTGTCTGCCAAACTCTCTAACTTGTTGTCTGTCTTTTTGTCTTCCTCTTTGGGCACCGGCAGGCACAGTCATTCCGGTAGTCCGTTCCTCGATGGACGTGATGACCTGGCACCAAAACCGCTTAAAGTGTATGGAGCTGTGTCTGCATCGAGGAAAGAACGCGGCACTGAAATGTGAGTGTATGATCCAAGAATTGTAAACATGTGTACCAGTTGTACTATATATTTCAAAGTAAAATCCCAATTACTCATAGTTCTTTTTCTGCTGTAGGACAAGAGGACTACTGCTCTACTGGGTCTGTGACACTACTTATCCGAGGAGTCCTCAAACATCAGGATGTAGGAAGTAAGATCTTTTTATGTCATGCATAACAGCCCATGCGTGCACACACACACACACACACACACACACACCACACATATGCTCATACACACATGCGGACACATGCGCATGCACAGCCCCACTCTACACCACACACAGATAAACACACACAACCTTAAAGGGACACTGTGTGAGATTTTTAGTTGTTTATTTCCAGAATTCATGCTGCCCATTCACTTATGTTACCTTTTTCATTAATGCTTACCACCACCATCAAATTCTAAGCATTCATTATGACTTGAAAAATTGCACTTTTCATACATGAAAAGGGGGATCTTCTCCATGGTCCGCCATTTTGAATTTCCAAAAATAGCCATTTTTAGCTGCAAAAATGACTACTTGGACCATGCTAGAAAATATTTGTTTATTACTTAGTAAACTTTCATGCAAAGATCAAATTTGGCAATAGGCAGCCCAGTTTCAACGAGCAGCATAGTTGCAGTACCTTTTTTGACCATTTCCTGCACAGTGTCCCTTTAAAGGAAAATCCCTACTAGTTTCAACATCCAATTACATTGTTCTCACTACCACTGGCTTGTCAGGACCCAACAACGCAGTTCAGGATAAATGTGTATGTCAGCTGTATTGTAGGCCTATTACTTTAACAATAAAATCACAATAACTGCTTATTTTTTGGCTGTAGGACACAAGTAAAAGGAGAAGAATGCTGTTCAGCTGGGTCGGCGGCCACACTACTTATTCAAGAAGCTCTTGGATATCATCGGCATGTATGAAGTAAGTTTTTTTTTTATCAATGCACAACAGCAGGCGTTAATGCACACACACACTCACACACACACACAATG
>NC_085857.1:59479313-59481813 GCF_034702125.1 Engraulis encrasicolus
AGGGAAATTTGTTTTCACCACCGTCAAAGACATGTTACAAGCCAACATTAAGACGTCCAATAAAGGGAAAAAAGCTCAGAAAGAATCTGGAAAAAAAGAATTGCCAAGTCAGTCAAGTGTGACATAAATACAGCTTGACACTGTTACTGATCCCTTGTATCTGAAGACCTGCACCAGCCAAGTGTAATGCTATAACACTATAAAAAAGGAGAACTATCCCAACCTACAGGAGTTTCTCTGCTACCAGTGTCCTCCGCTATTCTGCTTATCACCCGGTTACCAGCATTAAAGTATTAATTTATTAATATGTTGATCTAAGGCTACGTGAGAAAGATTAAGATTAACCACTGCGCTTGGTACACCACTTCCTAATCTAGTGAGACGTGCCTCTATCGGAGGCATGTAATGACGCGCGCAGAACGTTGGTGTGACTTGACAACCAAATGCGATAGAATTGACGACTGGGTTTTTGACTTGACAACCAGATGCGATGGAATTAGTAACGGGGTCTTGACTAGACAACCAGATGTGATAGAACTAACAACGCGGTCTTGACTAGACAACCAGGTGTGATAGAATTAGTAACAGCACTTCGCCAGAAAGTTAGAAAAGAAGCAACTCAGACGCCTGCACGCCCACATGACATCGTAGGTGTCCTGCTACCGGGGAATAAAGGACACCTACTCAGCCAATCAGAAGACGTTCCATCTGCTCAGCGTGTGATAACACTATAACAAAAGGAGAACTATCCCAACCTACAGGAGTTTCTCTGCTACCAGTCTCCTATATCTGAAAAATGTGATGTAATGTAATGAAATGTAATGTAAAGACAGGTTCCTACAGGAGTTGCTCGGCTACCAATCTCGTTTTTTTTTAGGCACTGCCTCAGCTGGCCTTGGCCATGCCTCGCATGGCTAAGGAACCATACTGTGGAATACTGGAGTTACAGTTATTACATTACACTTAGCTGATGCTTGTATCCAAAGCGAGTTACAATAATTTAAGTTCTTACACTTATTTATTTAGGGTATTGGTTACAGGCCCTGGAACAATGTGGGGTTAGGTGCCTTGCTCAAGGGCACTTCAGCCATAGATGGCGGGTGCTGGTAAGGATGGGATTTGAGCCTGCAACCCTTTACATTACATTATTACATATGTTACCAACCCTCTGTATCTAAAGAAATGTGTCTGCCAAATGTAATGTACTACTGTACTACTGTAAAACAGAAGAACAGCCAACAGCAATGTAGTGTAATGTAGCACTTTGTACTGTCGTTATTCTGCTGCCAATACCTTGTATCTAAAGAACTATGCCATTCAAGAGGAATGTCATACTATAAAAAAGGAGAAGAACTATACAAACTAACCCTACAGGAGTTAAAGAAACACTATGCAACTTTTTCATAGTCATGAAATGGCTTGGAACTCGGGGTTTTGCTTGACTGACCCGTTATGGCGAAAATGGGAATATTTCCATCACCATCTGGTGGTTCTGCTCCGAAACAGCACTTGCAGTTTTGCCTGGAGGCGCCGCGCCCTTTGTTGTTGTGGAATTTGTGGCCGCTAGGGGCGTCTAGATTTCTATGGTGTATGAGTGGAACGAATGAGAGACCCATTCCCCTTCGTTTGCTAACTAAGCAGCAGCAGCTCGCTGAAAGCTGGCTACTTGCTAGCTGATTGTAAAATATCACGCTGGCATGCAGCGAAAACAACGAATGGGACTGCAAATAAATCACGAGCTAATTGAGATGAAAGGTTTGGACAGGCAAATAAATCGCTTATGTGAACATTGGAAAAGGGCTTCAAAACGGAGAGAACCGAACGCCAAAAGAGCAAATATGTGGATTGTATCACTCATTCACTGCACTGGGATATATGCATTAGCATTCTCAAAGTCCACGCCACCTCGTTTTAGTTTACAAAGCTACACAAATGTATACGAGTTGAAATCTGATGGCGCACATTTTACTTGATGTCAAAGGACACAATCAGTCGAGCGAGGCTAAAAATGGTGTTGCCGATCAAGAGGAAACAAAACGTGATCTCTAGCCGGCTTATCCACTTTCACTTTCAACACCACATGATAAAAACGCGTCTTGTCACCTCGACTTGGAAATCAAATCTTTATTATTACAACAAAATAAGCAATAGCCTTTTGTCTCCTCGTTCTCCTAATGTACAGGTACTATATAGTTACTGGAAATGTGAAATAAAGACGGGGATATCTGCCGGGAACAAGTGGATCAAATAATAGTATCCATCTGAAGGAAGTGCAAACGTGATTGCAGTTGTGTGAAGTGAATAGACAAAGCAGCGAACTCATAAGCAAGGGGGAGAATCGCTGATAAAGCCCCTTAGAAGTGGAGAGAGCTGAATGCAAGGAAGGGAATCTGGCTAATTACAGAAGACGAAGAAATTTAATTCGCACATAATCTCGAAGCCAATGTCTGTCTAATTTAGTTCAATGCACATTTTCGGCAGAACCACTAGAGGCCACCAT